>NC_138827.1:38896068-38961068 GCF_965183815.1 Platalea leucorodia | reverse complement strand
ACTAGGGTATTTTTAGTATGAATAGGAAATAAGTTTCAATTGCAAATCTAGTGAAGGTCCTTTGTTACACCTCCTTAACTTCTGTGGCTGGCTTAAACAGCGCGCAGGTAGAGGGAAGGCCAACAACTGGACCGTTAACTTTTATTACGGGTGCTGAAGCACAAGGCAGGAGGAGCTCAGCCTGATTTGCAGGTTCTAAGCTGAGTTTGCAGTGGCTACAAGAGGATGTTTTTTAAAAGCTTATAAACAGATTTTATTTTATTTGTAAACTACTGAGACTCAATAAACACGGGGCTGCACTGTACTGGTTTACGATGTCACTTTTTAGAGCTGATCCACAATTTAAGCAGAATACTATCTGCAATCTCCAATTTATGTTTTAAAATGACAGGAAATTGTTGCTTTAAAACCCTGGACCCCGATGTATCTGTCTGCTGCTGAAACCTGGCCGATGCAGCACTGGGGAGCTCTGCGGGTCCTGCAGCTGCCAGGGTGCCTGTGCTGTGCTGAGCTTGCAGGCTGCTCTCCCCACCAGTGCCTCCCAGAGCACATTCCCTAGCAACAAATACCTACAAATTCAAAGGTATTTAAAATACTTGGAGTGCCTTGTGTGACCAAGGCAGGAATAGTGCCATCCGCAGAAATGTCACAGCTATATCAAAGATGGTGTTATTTCCAGAAAGATTACCTCCCTCTCGAACCAAGGCTGGAGGAAGTACAGCAGAGCTAACCTGACCATTAACGTGGTGAGGTGTCCTCGCCTGGAGGAAAGCTTGATGCCTTCTTTTTCCTTCTGTTCAGTGAAGAGGAATTTGATCTACTACAAAAGCTGAAGAAGGCAGAACCAAAGAGGAATACCCCTGGGGGGTATTTTAACACGAATCTCAACTAGAACTGAAATGCATGTGCCCTTTGCAGACCATACCTAAACTGTGTTATGGAAGGAGATGTTGCTTTGTATCTTTCCTTGACTTTCAGCCTCTCTGCACAATAAAATGCACTCAGGTGCTTAGTAGCCATTTACCTTCAATGTATTGTCAAAATTCCAGTCTTTCCTGATGGTTTGCAATGCTTAAGCATACCTATAACAGACCATTATTTTACAGTCATTAAATAATGATGATACTCTGTGCCAGCTTTGTGCTGGCTATTCTTAGCAAAAGTCAGAGGAATTTTCTGGTAGAGTAACATTTAAGGTGCAGTGCAGTATCAATAGCAGCTCTAGATGTAGGTGATTTTCTTTGTGATGTCTCAGCCTGTTTCCTTTCCAGAAAAAAAAAAAAAGGCAAGAGGGGACCACAAAGTTCAACAGATTTTCTGGTACTACAGTTCCTCCCTGTACACAGACAAGAGATGATTATATTTTGTTATACTAATACAAAAGGCATTTGATTATTTATATGATTATTAATTCTGATTATTTATATGATTATTAATTCTGAAATTCCAGTGAGCAGCTTAATGGTGTGAGTGCAATAGGAAAAAACCCTTCTATTGTCAGGAGGAAATTCGTGTTGCTCTTGTTTAGCCCCTGTTTCTCGGTGATGCTTGCAGACAAGGATACAGCCCACGGGAGCGCACGCACACTCTGCGATGATGGGAGCATGCAAGGCTGGGGAGGAAGGGCTGCATCCGGTGGCCTGCTGAGGAAAGAAGGAGCGGTGAGCCATGTACAACTTTCAGCAAAACATGAATCAAGAGGCCAGAAAGAAGAATTCAGTAAAGATTACTTCAGAAAGTAGTGGCGTATGATCTAAGGTCACAACACATTTACCTTTTTCACTTCAGTTTTCTTCTAAAACCATCTTGTACTTGTCTTTTCTTCACATCTGTGTAATGATGTACAGCTACAGGGCTAACTCATTCACATTTTGCTATCTTATTGTCTTTGGCAAATATGTCTGAAGGGGCTGCAGGGCTGAAAAGGACTCCTCAGCGAAAGTCATTGTGACAAAGTAATATAAATGAGGAGAATCTTGCACATGTGAATGTGCTTGGAAGATGCATTGCTTTGGCAAGCTGTAATGCAGCTTCGGTTGCCTGAGCCGACTCGGGAAGCTTTCCATGTCCTTTTGCCTCCTGTATTTTCCCTTTTCTTTGAGTTGCCCAAGTTTATTCTCCCTTTTGATTTCAGAATGATTCAGAAGCACCCTGGAGATGCTCTAGCTAATTCTTGAGCTTCCAGTCAGTGAGAGAGAAATTGTGCTTGTAGTGTAAATGGAGACTGCTCTCTGCAAAGTGCTCTCCCACTTGCATTGCTGTGCTTCAGATCTAAGGCACAGCAGTGGGTGCTCTATTGTAGTCTTCTAAACTTCCTGTCATAGTCTATATTTTGCCTAATAGGTTTTTGAGGGAGTGTATTGATTTCACTATAGAATGACAGTGACCTTTACATGCTGCTGTACGTTATGTCACACTGCGATAGCCCCATGAAGGGCCCATAGCCCTGACCCCACATCCAGCTTGTGAATCAAGAGCTGTGCATTTTAAAACCCTGCATGTTTACTCCTAGTGGGTTGGAGGGCTGGAGGGGAGGCCTCAGAGACCTAAATGTTCAGCAGCCTTCTACCATTTGCACTGCTCAAAGGTTCAGTATTGAAAGCAGAGGTCCACCTCTGACTCTTTCCTGGGTCGTGTGCAAGCGGGATGCAGCTGTGGAGCCCTGCAAGGAGGCATGAGTAGGCGCTGGAGGCGTGCTGGTTTCAGCGTTCAGTCACAGGACCAAGGTGTCTGTCCACAGATTTTAGCACTGCTGAGGGTGAGTAGAAGTCAGCACCTGCATGCTGGTGCCAGTTTTGGGGTTTTCTCGTCCTTGCTTTGAAGTCTGTTCCACCTCCAGGGCTGTTGTTACCCAAACATCAGCAAAGAGGATGTCACTAACGATGGAGAACCTTGCTCTTGAGCTGTAACTGTCCATGAATGAAGGCATCACCCCTGTGGAAGCTGAAGGAATGCAGGAGCCAGCATGCAGCCCTGCAACAGACCATCATCAAGGGCACATACTCTTCCAGTTTGCTCACTGAAGGGTGCCAAGGGTGAGGCTTTTCATCTTACCACATTATGTTTGATGATTTGTAGCATTGGAAGCAGAGAGCCCCTGTGTCAGAGACAGGAGATAAATCCATCAGAACCATCTTGGTTTGCAGATTCTAATGGACACCAGTGTGTGCTCAGAAACCTGGTCACAGCTACTCATTCTTGTCTGAAACCACCATCCTCTTCTTTTTTGAGATGGCCTCAGAGACAGGTTGGTCAAACCCTCAAATGGTGACTTTCACATGCTGTTCTTGTTACATGTTACTGATAAGAAAACAAACACCCTGAAGGCTACTGCACATGGATTTATTGGTCTTAGTATAACTATCAATGTGAAGATGGATTGTCAGCATAACATATACATGAAGGAAGCTTAGTAATAATTAAGGACTTTTGATTTGAAACAGCACCCTGCAGAGTTTCAAGAGAAACTGGAGACAGTTTCCTCCCCCTCCCCCAGCTAAGAAATATATATCTATATACATATATAGATACATACACTAAGCTAAATGGGAAAGAAATTGAGATAATATTGAACAGACACATGAACTGTGAGAAAGAATCCATATTCACGGCATTAGCTCTGCAATACCAGTTCATCAGCAGGTACTTCAAACATATTTTTTTGTCCTAGAAATTAAACAACAAGGAGAGAAAAATCATCCTAATTTACTGTGGGTTACTGAGAGTTAAAAGTTTGGAACTGTCTTGGAGTCTACTAGATCAGAAATGTCGTCCTGTGGCTGATAGGTACTGAGTACATTAAGGGTTTGGTATGGAAAAGACTTGGGCATTTAGTCAGCCAGTTAACAGGTATGTTAACTAATTTGATTATTGATAAAAAAAGACAGCATTGATACAAAAACAGATGTAAGTGCTTTTCAAGTAACAAAGTTCACCATTTTTTCTCTCCATTATGGATCTGCCTAGAAATAGATTTTTCCTGATTTTTATGGGTTAGAACTAGTCACTATTCCTTTCCTTGCCTGACTGTAACCATCTCCACCTACTGGTATCACCATAGTCCAAGCTAGCAAGTAAATTATTTATGTTGATTCCTCTGCAGTACAAAACACATGTTTTGAGAATTAGTGGGATTATATTTAAAACCCTGCAACTGGGGTAGGCTCTTACCCTAGCAATTTTGAGAGTAGTTTAGCACAAGTGAAATGCAGTGTGGGACAGTGTTTCCACTTCTGCTCTGAGCTTAGTGAAAATGACCTGGGAATATCAAGGGCTGAATAACTGCTGACAAAACAACTGGATCTTTAGTGGAAGAGGAACTGGCAAAGTCTGGCATTTCTCAAGGCCGATTTTGTTACCTGACATTCTGCCAAAAAGGAGCTGCAAGTGACGAGGTTAAGGGCTCATTCAATGGCTGTGAAATCAGCATCAAACAAACAGCCACAGGGAGTGCCAGGCCATGTTCAATTCTTTGCCTGGAGTCTCCTAATATTAGGATTACTCTTGACAGACAGAGCAAAGGCTTCCACTGGCCTAGGCAAGCAGGATGAGCAACACACAACAACTCACTACAAAGCATGAGGATAGTGATGCAGTGGCAGAAGCTGCTGGTGAGCCTTAGCTACCTTTAAAGCATCTATGTCCTAATTTTCTTTTGTCTGAATCCTTCTTCCTCTCATGAAGAAAAAGCAGTTAAGACATAGTCAGAAGCCTTTTCTGAACCCTGGACAAAACAGCAGAGTCAGCTAATTTAATCTGGCATATAATTATTAAAAATCTGACAACCCCATAAACAGAACAAAATATTTCCAACTGCTTGTTGGCTTTGTGACTTATGGGCTATGGTAAAGAAATTGTTCTACTTAATTGCAATGACTTTAGCCGAAACAGCAATTATAGCAATTTAAAAAGGTTTCTTCTGCAGGTGACCATTTTGTCTGATGGCCAGGTTAATTTGATCACGCTTGTTAATTTGAATCATATTCCATAACAGGATGATGACAAGGCTTCCATAATTGTAAGGATTGTAAATATGCAACTAATATTCCATTCACCATTTATCCAAGCCACCTTCAGGTGATGAGCTGTGTCTTCAACTGCACATTCATGATTGCTCCAAGAGTGCTTGTACTCTTTCCAGAAAGATGAGTCTTTGCACACCTTCAGCTGTCGATATCCCAGGTGGACCAACTAACATTGTCAAGGATGCTGAGTTACAGGCAGACTGGATCCCAAGGCAAGTAACATCCTGTGGAGCAGCAGAATATGTTAGTTATCCAAATGGCTGGGCCATTATTTATAAGAAGGCAAAGGCTGGATTGTCATTTGACCGGGCAGACATAGCACCTGTGACTCAGCAATGTAGAAAAATGTTGGATTTAAGTCCTGCACTGCACAGGTGAGATACAATTTCCACATATGTCGATGTGCGTGGACTAGTTTTCATCTGTGAAGGAGTTGCAATGAGGAACTCAGGGCTTGGTATTTGCTCTGTAGTAGAGGCTTACGTGGTCATGGCTTGCTCAGTATGGGTCACTGGACAGAGGCTGTCGCGGGAGAACCTGCAGACTGATGTTGCAACATAAACACCACACAAATCAGCATGTGGGTTTTATCTACTTGGTGTAGTGCAGTTATCTCCATAAGGTCTGACATGTAGCTAGGATGAGCTGCAGTGGTTCCTGGTGATGGTTTTGTAGCAGTGACTGGCAATGCTAGTTTTTCTGTATATGTGTGTAACTGTTCAAACTGTGCTGGTTATGGTTTGATAGAGACAGGATGTGTTGTTTTCTTGTCTGTCCAGTTCCCTCCATGGTGATCACTTCATTGGGGCAAGTAGGCAAAGCATGCGCTTATACACATGCTGACTGTCATAAAATTGACACCTAAACCAGTCAGATCAAGGTACAGGTACAAACATACATACATACAAACAAATATAGAGAAGAATTTCCTACAGGCTATAGCAAGAAGGACAATAGTAGTCCTACTCTAGTCCATTTGGCCTCTAGAAGCCAAAATTGAAAAGACTTGAAAACTGAGTCGTGAGGTGATGTGGTTTCTTTGGTCCACTAAAGCAAAAAGGAGCTTGTGTTTTTGAGGAGAAAAGAGCAAGCAAAGAATGAGGCAACTTTGGGGTGATAGCTTGGTCTTTTTCCATTAGCTGAATCTCACTCTGGCTTATGCATTTGTAACATTCAGAATTTTGCTTGAACTCTGTGCACACAAAAGAATCTGCTAAGGACAGTGGGAAATAACATATGGATTGAGACAAGTAATAAATAAGGTGTAATGCATTTATTCTGGATCCATCCATTCTGCCTACCCACATACCTAAAGCACATATCACTGCAGTAGCTTAGCATCATGTCTTATCCCTGGCATGTTCATGTTTATGTATTTCTGCTCTGTAAAAAAATGAGGCAAATTATAGTGTTTCTTTATATTCCACATATGTTGTATGTTATTTATTCATCCTTTTTTTCTCTTACCTCTAAGAAGTATTTCAAATCATCTTGACATCTCATCTATACACAAAGCTAGAAAATTTTGCATTTCCACCAGTTTTACAGCCCAGTGAAAACCATTTTTTTTTTTTTTTTGGTCAGTGCATCATTGCAAATTTCTGTCATGAAAGAAAGTATTTTTGCCCATGCAAGCTGAGTTTTTGCTTCATGAAACCAGGAGCTGCTCATATCCCTGTGGAGGCAATTGCGTAGGGTCAAAGGTTAAATTCAGATTTTTCTGTGACTGATCCTGTTATAAAGTTAATTTGCAGAATGATATTACCCAGCCTAGCAAGGAGACTGGTCAAAGGGGCAGCAGGAGAACTGACTAGAGACAGGGACAAGTTTTGAAGTCTAGCTAAGAGGGCTGAATAAAGGCTTTGCTTCAGGGTGGAGGAAGGAGTGGACAGACCACTGCCTGCATGCCACTCCTCTGAGGCTCAGGTGCTGCCTTCTCCAGCCTCAGTGCAGAACTGGGGTGGGTCTGTGTTTTGCCACATACGTTTTTTATGATGCAGGAGAGGGAAGATGGTTTTAAAGCCCCTGAAAGAGGCACAGTTAAATCAGCATTTAAGCAACCCTTCTGGTCTTTTACCTTAACGTGTGCTTTGAGACTTCGGCACTGTGTTTCTGAGGCCATGCAAAGTACACATGAGGGCTGCCTTTCTCCCACATGCCTCTAAGTTTCACCATCTGCCCAAAGAATGTGATTGAAAAACTGATGTCCTTTAAATGGCTTCTTTCGGGGGTGACCAACGCTTTGTGGTTTGATTTAGTGTTTCATCCTGCCTTGCCCTGCCTGGCATGCAGAGCAAAATTAATGTCTCCAGCACTAGTTTTAGAAAAGTGTGATCATTTGTGGGATCTAGGTCAAATTAAGCAGCCAACAGACTTCTTGAGTACCTGCTACCCAGAGCAGGGTCTTGGTGCACTCTGTCGCAGTCATTCTGACTGCTTGCCCCACACGCTGTGGCCACAAGATTGATTAAAGGCCACTGAAGTCTGTGGGCAGTTTCAGGATGCTTTTGGATGAGCTATTCAGGCCCTTGGAGAGCAGAACTGTGGCCTTGTCCAGCTGGCTTCAGGTCAGGTTTTGGGTTGTCTGATGGAGAGAGAAACATTACTGCCCTGAGATGTGAGGAGAGGGGGAGGATGTGAAAGCAATGCTAATTCCTACTGCTGCCTCTTGTCAGGCAGGTGAGAAACGAAATCGAAAGGAGCTGCACAAGGGGCTGGAGAGCTTGTAGTTAAAAAAAAAAATTAAAAAAAAAGCAAGCGACAGATTTAAGCTATGGGTGTGATGAAGTTTTGGGGAGCTGAAATTTCCTAAGGCAGCTCACCATTTCAGTGGTGAATTGCAGGACCTGATTTTTTAGAGAGGAAGAAGGAGGCAGGCTGCTCAGCACTGCAGGAAAGCTAGTGCCTTGTCTGATGTCTCACAGTAAGACACAAGAAAGAGAAGTCTGTGGAGGCTTCTTTTTCAGCTGATCACCGGTGAGCAGACAGGTCATTTCTAATTAGTACTTGTCAAATTAAACCAAGTTAACCTGACCAAGGTGGGAGGTATTATATCAGAAACTGGGCTGTCATTCAGGGCTTTAATTTTCTGGACCAACTATAAGGCTCTCCTATGTTCTGGTATCCTTACCAGACTCTTAAATGCTTTAAAAGAAAATGGGACTTTGCATACAAGCACATAGAAATGCCCTGACTCTGTGGCCTGCCTCCCTCTGAGGGTACCCCTGCCCAGGGTGGGCTTCCTGGCCCAATGCTTGGCATGGGCAGGTCCTCTTCCGTAAGTCCCTCTGTGGTGTTGTGCTCGCCGTTTGTGCGTATTGCGAGGTGAGAGGAAAAACGCAGTCCTTTATTCCATGGGTATAGGAAGGGTAATTTTGTGTTTTCACTCTTCTGCAGTGTTCAGTGGAAGTGGCAAGAGTTGGTAGCTGAGATCACTGCATTTCAGAAGTGAGGCTGAGGAATGCTAGGTATTCTCAGTGTACTATATTTCATATTTTGAAATGTTTAATGTTGTGTAAAATTTCACTGATAGAAACTCTTAATAATGTATTTAAAAAAAAAAAAAAGCCTGAAGTAAGATTAGCAATTTGCACCGTTTTAAAAATGAACAGTACTCTTGTTGTTTTGATATACAGCTCCATTATCAATTTGCATCTTTAAAGAGATGTAACCTTTCCCTGATAACTACTTCTGCTCTCTTTTAGTTAGCTGAAAAGACTCACTTTTACTTTGCCTGTATTGCACTTTTGTATGCACAGTTAAAGCAAGCCAGTAACAAAAGCAGATTTTTAAAGAGCTGGAGTGTGATTCAGCTTATTGTAGCCTAGGCTATCAGAGTTGACTGGTAATCTTGCTGAAGAGTAGCCCTGCAGGTTATTAAAGGAAAAAAAAATTAGTTTCTGAGAATATATCAACAAAAATTTCTTCATGCTTGAACAGTCACATACCCATAACCTTCTTATTTATCAAACTGGCTCCAGGGAATAGTACAACCTTCAGCCTGCTATCATACAATGAACTGTGCCTGTCGGCAGAGCAATCTTGACTGATAATTCCCATCTTCCAGCCTGCCTTACCCTATCTGTTCAAACTGATTTACCCTGGCTATAGCACCCAAGGAGGCACCTTCTACTATGAGGCCCAGTTGTCAGAGGTCAGTCCATTTAGACTGTTCTCCAGCATCCTGGCATGTCTGGGAGGCCTTAGACTTATGGACCCTATACAAATTTGTTGCAATGTAAGTACCATAAACAGGGTCATGCTGTTAAACATATGCAAATAATTCCTTTAGTGGGAAGATGCTTGAAACCTTTAATGGCAAGGGTTTTATTCTTAAACATATGCAAATAACTCCTTTAGTGGGAAGATGCTTGAAACCTTTTATGGCAACGGCTTTATTCCTAACCGTGAAACTGAAATCTTATCTCTATTTTCTTCCTATTTCACCCCCTTACAAATACTTATGGTAAACTTGTTATCAGACCAAAACCTAGCTATGAATTGCCATTATTTTTATTGTTTTTTCTTCCCCCCAATTAATAGCAATTAACACATGGATGGAGGGGCTTTCAAATTAGCTCAACTCAGTCTGGATTTCCGCACAAGCTAACTGAGGTGTGGTGCAGGCTGCAAGGCACTGTGGCAAGCCACACATTAACATTATCAGGGAGCCGTGCTTGCCCATCTCTCAAGGAGGAGCTGTTCCCTGGCATTAGGGGAAGAAAATGAACCTGAAGACAACAGTCTGGCTGCTCACAGCATAAGTCAAGGTTATGGAGAACAATTCTTGATAAGTCTGTCCCAGACCTTGCTGAAATCATATAGGATTTCAATGGCCTTTAGGCCTCATTAGTAACATTAGTCTTCAGTTTTAAAGACTGCTTGTCTCTGAGTTGCTACCAGAAGGTATATGAAGTTTGGCTTCTGTGGGTGGCTGAAATGGGAACCCAAAGAAAAGAAAAAGCATTAAACTATTGAGCATTGACGCTTCAGATTGAGGGTTTTATGACTTTAATGATACATCTTCCCAATTCATACATGGAAGTCATACAAAGTAATATTCAGTAAGAGATATTCAATTATCTTCTGCTGAACACATACCATTTAAGTGTCAAACAATAGGACTTTTACACCTTTAAATGTAAAACCCTTAATGCAAACTGAACTACAGAATAGTTGCTCAGTTCTTCTCAAATCTGCTAGCAATTGATGATATGGGGAAAAGCACGGCGCGTCATCTATCAGCTCTCTGCATGGGGGAATGATTAGATTCCTTTGATCATTGATAGGGGTATATTAGGTCTCAAAATGAATCCACTCCTCCAGCTTTTAAAGAAGAGAACAGTCACTCCTGACTGAACATTGGTATGTATAGGAAGATCATAAATGTGAAACACAGGGCTGCAGCACAAAAATATTTGAAAAACCAAAATATTGGTCTTAGTCTCAGCTTGATTTATCTTTGTGCTGCAGGCAGGAGAGCTGTCCCCAGTGGCAATGTTCTTTAGTGGCTTACACGGCCTCTGCACTGGTGAAAGTGTTGTCCTTGAAATCACCAAGGAATATCTTTATTTCAATTTCAGCTTGAGGTTATCATTATAGTACATTTTAAAGATACATTTAATTCCCAGTTCATACATGGAAGTCATACAAATTATTGATTTTTAGCCCAGATCATTAAGAATTTTAACACAGGCTGTGGCTACTCAGATAAAAGAGGTTCTATTAAGAGCTTAACAAAGGTTAATTTTGGCATATAATTAACTCATCAGCTAATGAGCTAAAGACAACTTTATCATTTAATTGCTACATCTGGTAAAAAGTTCAAAGAGGAAAAACAACAGCTTTCAACATCTAAGTGCTTAGAGTAGTAGCCGTGCTTATTCCCTCACCCCAAGGAAGGTTAAAATCCAGCTCCTCTTACAAATCCCTTTTCTTTGTGTTTCTCATTTCTTTCTTCAGTCTGCTTATGGGAACAGTTCCTTCACCCTTGGCTTGCTGTATCCATTCTCATATGTTGAGGGGTAGTATTTAAAATGAAGATGAGTGATGAACTCATAAGCAAATTTCTGAAAGTATTCAAATCAAGGGGTGGGTAACAGTCTGGTGGAAGATGACACTACCCACTTGCTCCCTCCCCATGTCATCCCTTCAGTCCCCAAGCTTATTCAGTAGCTGCTGGAGGAGCTTGGTAGAGGAAAGGGGAGGCAGTGTTTCAGTCAGACAAGAGGAGTAGTCGCGTTCCCAGTTGCTGTTATGAAGTAATACGCTGTATGGCAGTCTTCCTCTTGCATAACATGGCAACCTACCTGAAGACTAAGAATTAAATCTAGGAGTTTAGTTAATCTTTGAAGTTAATGGAAAAACATTTAGTAGGGCAGATGCTCAGCTGTTGTAACTTGTACTGGGAGGCATAACAATTTATGTCACCTGAGAATCTGCCTCATTGACTGTGGTGGGACCTTGTTTTGGGTCTTGGGCTTCTATCGAGCAGAAGGGTGTGTCAGTGACAGCAGCGGCTGTCCTATTCTTTTGGAAGCTCCTGGGTTTGAGTCACATCTTCCCATCCATTTTCTATGTGGCTCATGTGGACTGAACCCAGAGTTGCCTGTGGTGCTGAACAGGGCAGAACAAAGAATTTGGTGGTGCTTTGGCGGGAGGTGGGATTAGATAAGGCATGGCAAAGAAGGAAAAACTGGGCATAAGTGACATGAAAAGCCCCAGATCATAAGAAATAAAGGAGTTGTGGGGAAGAGGCAGCTGAGGTCTGTCCGTCCTCACGGAAGGGTGAATATTTAAAGGCTGAATGTCCAGGCCAGAGTTTGTGATGGGATTTGAAATTCAGCAGGAGACCTTCTATCCTTATTCCTTACACCTCCTCCACATGACGAGAAACTTTCCTGCAAACAGGCGCCCCGACAATGACAAACCAAATCCTCATTAAAACAAAGAAAGGTTAAGGGGAAAAAATAACCTATTTAAAATGAGGTAACTCACCAGTCTTTGAGCTGTAAATTGACAATAGGATTTATATAAATCCATAATTGTATCTCTTTTACCTGCAGTTAGGCTAGTTAATGATGAAAAAAGTATACAGCCTATCGTGAGGTTTTAATGAGGATTCTTTTTGCAGAGTTAAAAAAATCCACCAAATTAAATTCTGCCAATTTACTCCATTGCAAATTGAGCGCCACCCTGTGCGCAAAAAAATCATCAAGTAGCTTAAATCAGTTACAGCTAAATGTGTAAGTCAGCGTGTGCTTTAGCCTTTAGTCATGAAGAATATATTAGATTTTAAAAATAAATGGCTTTCTGCTGAGTCTTCATTGCAATGGCTTTCTGACTTTTAATTAAATTTTCAGTACTTGTGGGTGCTTCTTCATGTACTTTGTCCACAGAATTCACAGCATCTCTATCATTATATGCGGTGGAAAACCAGATTGGAGATTATTAAGCTTGCTCATTCCTTTGTTATTCACTAGTACAATACCTAGAGAATTTATTTTTTTCTCTTGTAAGATAAGAGCAAAGCATTTATTCTACAATAATACCCTATAAGAATGAAGCAAGAATGCATAAACTGAACATGATTAGCAGTAGCTGGTAGCTTGTTACATTTTGCTCATTAGACACTTCTGGTCTCTTTCATTGGTGTTAAATGAACTTAATGTAAATTAATAAGTACGGGTTTGTGTCATTTGGAAGAAGCTCGTAAGGAAAAGGGGAAACAGTGGGTGTTGCTGGCCTCAGCAAGGAGTGCCACAGTCTGTGGCTGTCGGAGGGAACGGCTGCTCCTCATATGGGATGGCAGGAGCAATCCCTACAAGGTTGGATATTGCCTTTTTCAACTATGGCACTAGTGGTTTGAAGGACGACTTCATACAACCGATTGCTGATTGAGAGGAGGGGGGAAAAAGAGGCCTAACGCTTGCTGGCTGTTTCCTCCACCTGTGGGACCCTGGTGCCAGCTCTGGGTATGGGGAGGCTGGCGCTGCAGGGCATGCGCTGCCCCAGGGCTGGCTTGCTCATGCCTCCCCACTTGTGTGAGGCAAGCAGAGGCCGGTGCCCATCTCTTTGGGAGCCGAGGAGCACAGCGTGTGTGCTGGCTCACTGCCCCGGGAGGCCAGGCCTGTGGGAGCTGCGGCCATGTTGGCTCCAGAACACCCGGAGGTGCTCCACTCAAAATGGCGTACCTTGCCGGACCTGTGGGCTGCCAGCCTTCCCTGCCCACCCACTCCCGCTGTGTCTGTGGGCTTTGAGATGAAAAACTTCACTTGAGAGAAGTCAGAGTGTGTAATTTTGAAAAGGGTGGCAGTGCAGGGGAGCAGCCCTCTCCCATTGCTCGCCAGGCTGGGATTTAATCCACCACGTCCTCTCACAGGTGTGGGTGAGGGCAGGCTGGGGCTACGCTTGCCCTTTTCCCCCTGTCCCCAGAGCTCCCTATCAGCTGGAAACTGGGGATGCTGCCCTGCCTTGGGCCCCCGCTCCGCTTGCTGCAGTGGGCTGCTGCAAGCAGCATGTGGTGCTGGGGGGTAAGGGCACGGCCATGGGCAGGCTGAGCTTTGTTGCCTTTTGCTGAGATTTGTGGGAATGAGAGCAGGGCGTGTGTCGCGAGCTCTGCCTGCAGCCACACGTCCGTAGCAGAGCTGTGTGGGTGACAGCCTGCATAGGACAATTGTCTGCGTGTCTATGAGGGAGATACAGAGTCAGGGAAATGTGACAGGACGATGCAAAGATTTAAGAAATATTCTTAGCTTCCCCCCCGCCCATCAGTGCTCATTGAGCGTAACAAAAATGAATGTGGCTGAGCAGTGGTGGACCTATCATGCACCTAATTTCAAGTGTCTCATCACCAATTATCCCCACGCGTATCTGTTCTCTTTACCTGATGGACTAAGATTGACTCTCAGACCTGGGCTCTCTTCCTCCTCTCTCAGCGTCGCTTCCAGCATGTCATTTTTCCATTTGTCTGTACCTACGACTTTAAAGGCTACGGCCCGGATTGCTTACTGCTCTGTGTGGCTATTTTGTCTGTAGCCCAGTGTCAGTCCTGGAGGTTAGCATCCCCCCTCCCCAGTTTGTTTTATTACGGGAGAGCTAAGAGCCTTTTTCTGGAATTTGGTGTAAACCAATTTCACAGGGAGCTAGGCCTGTATAGAGGAGACTCTAATGGGGACTTCCGAGGGGTGTTGCGGTGGACACTTGCTTTTTTAAGTGTAGGAAAATTATAAAATGGTGTTGTCCTTGCAGAGTGTTTCTCAGTAACCTCTTACGTTTGCTGGAAAGCGGGAATTATGGTGGGGGGGGGGAGAGAGGAAATTTGGGAAGTTGGTTAATTTTTTGTCAAAATGAACAGTGCAATTTTTTGAGGGGGGAAAAAAAAAGACATCCAGAACCAGTCCTTCCTCCCTTCTCGCTCCCTCCTGTTGCTGTTGGTACTCACTCTGGATGTGGCCAAGCCCTGTTCAAATCCCTTCCAGGCCTCTTTCAGAGCGAGTCTTGGGCCAGGGTGTCCCAGGGAGGAGCAGCAGCAGCAGCAAGGTGGCTGGTAGCTTTTTTGGGGTGGCTCTGTATGGACAAGGGTGTGTTGGGGTTGGAGGGGTTTTGCCCCTCTCCACACTGGCAGGATGCAAGCTAGTCCCAGGCCATGCGGGCGTGCTTATGTAGGGCCCTGGGGCCCTGTCTGCACCCATCTGTGCTGACATCTGTGGGTCTTTTAGCTCTCCTCTTGCAGGTGTTCTGCAGAAATGGACTCCAGAGCATGTTTTCTGTAAAAAACTTTCCCTTTTGACTCTATTTTTCCATGAAAGGTGTTCTTTAATAAGCAATCTCAGCCCAGTTGTATCCAGAGGTTGCTGCTCTAAGCCACTAGCTACTAAGCACTTCAAACATGGGGAATCTGCCATTTCTTATGGTTATTGTCACACTTTGCTGAGACAGGGTTGGGTAGCCTTCTGAGGAGGTGTTCAGGAGAGGTAAAAGTAGAGGGGGACAAAGACCCAGCCTTATTTTTGGTTCCTGTAGGACAGTTTGTATGGAAGACATCATTATTACAGTCAAGCGCTGTGAGCAAAGTTGCTAGACACCTTAAACATTCTCCAGCAGATCCATGCGAGCTCTCATTTGTACAAATTCTGGTAAAACAGGCTTTCTGACCTAAATTAGCACCAGCCCAGCACTAAGGAGCTGTGTTTTTTATTCGGCAAGGTATCCTCCTTGTCAAAATGCATTTACATAGAGCCCTGCAGCCTATGCACTAATAGCACCTCCCCCTGCTTCTGCCTCCTAGTGGGCTGTCTGAAGGAGGCTATACATATGTATTAAGTTATTAAGCAGTGGTATGGGTTCTCACAAGTTCAAACGCAGAGCATGCTGTGCCTATGCTCAAACGTCTCCAGGAGGGCCTGGATTAATAGAAATGCAAATGGAGCATCTGCACAAGGCCATATGATTAGAGCCTTCCCCCTCACACCTCAAAGTCAAAAGCAGAAAAACACTGCATGTGAAATACAACCAAAAAAACCTGGTGATATAATATGCAAAGTCTGTTACCAATTTCAACAGCAGTCAGCAAAACATTGAGCCTCACCCCACTTTAAGCACCGTTGGCCCTACCTTCTCAAAGGTAAATGGTTTAATCAGCGTTGAAGTGCTTGGGTCTCAGAGTCCATAGCAATGCTTGCCTTTGCCTAGGATTCCAGTGAACTTCAGCTCAGCCCCGTCCAGCAGGAACGCTGCTAAGCTGAGCAGAAAAGCTCCTATTTCATGACAACTTACGCAGAGTTCTTTCTGTATTGATGGGAGGTTTGAATGTGGCACACGCTAGTAAAATCACTCATTAGTAAAATCAGCTAGGGCAGATCCGCTCAGTCAAATTCTGCTTTCAGGAACTGGTATTGATGTGAGTCCATATGTAATCGCCCCGAGTCTATTTCCTTCCACCTGAGAGTAGAATTTGGTTCACTTGAGGCATATATCCTGCTGTGCCAAGGTTTTACATCCTTCTAGAGACACCCATTCAGCCATGGTGTGGACTAGTGTGGCCTTATCAGATGCCGGTTCCTGTTGCCGCAAATGTGGGATAACCGGAAGGCAGTGAAGCTATCATTTTGAGCCCTTGGTCCCAGCCAGATCTATGAGATGTAATGGGAGAAGGCTAAGTGACGGAAAAAACTTTTCAAGTTTTCCCTCATGCAATGGTATCCTTAGAGACAGTGAACGAGAATGACTCCTCTGTGGAGAGATCTAGACATTTCTGCGGGAAATACAGACTTGTGCCTGTTCAATACCCATACAATCAGGTATCTCTTTTTGTCACTTCCTAGTGGTCTGTCTTCTCTGGAGGCAAACTGTCACGGGTTACTGCAGGTCTCCTCTGGCCAGGATCTTCTGAAGAGAATCTCATTCCACCAAGAACTTTGCTGGGGAAGTCTGTAGGGACAGAGAGACAGATGCTTGCCATTCCTTGCCTGCTTGCCAAGTTGATTCCAGCCTTGCAGGAGCATGGCAAAAAGGGGGGTGCTCACAGCGAAGCAGCTTACCTTTATCTTCTACCTATGAGGCTGACTTTCCATTGGATGTGGATCTGCTCTTGACACATTTCAGAACCAGGTATGTGCAACAAATATCTCTTATCCTCAAGCCTCACCCTCGCATACCTGTACCATGGATATATCTATGCAACCAAACGTAGTCCTTTACATTTCTGTAAGACTAGATATTGCAAAACCTTCTTTTTTTGCTTCTATGCAGTCGTCATATCTGCTTGACCAAGAAGCCATCTTGGCTTTGGAAAGGTTTCTTGGAATAGGATTACAGCTGTGATTCTAAATTTAAGCCACGATTAGTGATTCTGTCAGAATAAGAAATCAGACTGATCCTTCACACTTTGTGGAGGTTTTATTTAGTTTATCCTTGACAATGACTCTCCTGATGGTATAGGCTATTCACAGATGCTGATATACTTACTGTCTCTGTGAATGAGGGAATGAAACTCTTGAGCTCTTCCATGCCCTAGAATAAGGCTCATGAGCAGCTGTTGTTGCCTGTACAGTGGGTCTATTTAATATGTAAAGGGTAAAAACACGTTTAGCACTCTGCCTGTGATTTTCTGTATGGAAGTGGGGAAACTAACCTGAACATAATGTAACTTGGGTTGTGAAGGACAGTCCCATATATCTGATTCAAATACCTCTCAGTTTTATGAACCTTACAGAGCAGCTGGTGATCATGCTTACTGCTTTGAGTTACTTCAACAGCTGAAATATGAATATTGCCCTACAGATGCTGCAGTTATTTCTTCAGAAGCAATTGCCATGTTCTCTGGCTTTTTCTGCACTGCTTGTTATTGTAGTCCATGTTTTGGTCACTTGCCTTGCATTCTGAGAACTCATTTCACACATCTGTTGCAGCAAACATGCTTTTCCAGCTTCCCTTAGAAAAATTGGAGAATTTGTCCTTGTTCCCCACCTTAGGCTTGTGAGCTGAAAAGCAAGCCAGAAAACAGCCACCTGTAGAACAATACGTTCTACCTTTGCCAAACAGCATAGGAAAAGCTGCAGGTTTTTTTTTGCAGGCAACTAGAAAAGGACTCTATTTGTAAGGGAAGTGAAATTTTGTATATGTCTTTACACAGTGTACCTGGAAATGTTGAACCTTGTCTTCCTCTTTGTCTTTAACATTCACAGGGCGAACAAAATGTTGGGCTAGAATGGGGACTCAGGTGTGATTCTTCTGTTCAGGGTCAGAATAAGGTACTGTGAGCTGTAGCTCACCTTACTGGTTCGATAGGTATTGGCATCCTGCTTCACCATTTTCCAGCAGAACAGCAGCATGGCTATATGCAGGCCTTGAGTCTTCAAAGACATCACCAAATTTATTTGCATAGTAGTTAATAAACTTTCTTGTCTGGTCTCAAACCTTAGAACCAATGGTATGTAAATTCCTAAATAACTGCACACACTAGGCCTGCACAGAGCAAGATAGAGGAAGAATTAATAAAACATACATATGAGTCTCTGCTGATTTCTCTACACATTAAAGGCGAGTGATTGCCCAGCAGTGAGCACATTTGTATACATACTTCTCACATGCCATTAACAGTGTTGACCTCTTTCAGCAGCATACACAAATCCAAACTATAGCTACAGGAACCTTTTTATTTCTTTTAGTCAGATTATATTATGGGGGTCTTTGCAGTTTGGTGGAGAAATGAATAAAGCAAATAGTCCTCTCAGTCCCCTCAGGTTAGATGAGAATCTGACTTCCAGTATATTATGGGCAGGATGAGCATAATATCTAATGGGAGAAGGTGGTCATTCCTGTTCAACCAGTTGCTGCAGTTCCACAGTAAAAAAAATAATATATTTCTGGGAACTTGGCGCATTTTGGTTGCAATTTACATGGTTGATTCAAGTAGAAGAGGAGGAGGAATGGAGACAAAAGAAGAATTATTTGAGATACAATAAAAATATGCAATAATTAGGAAAAAAGTAATTTATTATAACATTTACAAAGTATTTTTCTTTGTTCAGGATGTGATTATGTTCTGAAATAGCACATCAGTTCAGTGTGGATCAGTGTAGCTGTGTCTGTCTGCTTTGATATCTAAAGCAGGATTTTGCTATATAAGACTTATTTTAAGTAATAACAAGTAACTGCGTAGGTGAAACTCTTGCTATTCTGTCATATAGTATGACCTAAAGTAAAAAGCTAAAGCATTCAAATAATATTTCAAACAGGCGTGCTCTGCCTTTCAGTTACCTAGAGAAAAAGCCAGTTTACTCTTATGAAGGGGTAAGAGCAGGGTACTTAAAGGTGCAGATATGACCGAGTAGCGTAAGAACCTACTCCTTCTGGTTCACTACTGCTCCTCAGCTGGAGATTACTACAGCCTGCAGATCAGATGCCAAACAAATCCTGCGAGTGCTCCTGGCCTGTTTCAGGGCAAAGCCAGCCAGGTAAATTTAAATCACATTAAAATGGTTTAGTTCACATACAGGTACTTGCAGCACCATGGCAGCAACTGAAGCCGAAGCAAGCAGCTAGGTTGGTAACCCTTAAGCCATTTCAGCTAGGTCACTAGAGGAAGTCTTGGTTGCACCGTAACCTGTTTTTTGCTGCATCTTGTACCAGAATATAGTTCCTGAAAATGCTCAGCTCCTGCTCGGTGCAATAGTTGAGCCCTGGCACTTCAGAGGATGTTGCAGATCCCGATGTGGCGCTTGCTTAGGGGAACATTGCTGAGGGGATGCTAGGGCCAGATCTTCCACCATTGTAAAGCATCTGAGCCCCAGTGAAGCTAGGTGGTTATGCAGATGTTAGTACACAGTCATTACTGGAAATGCTGTGACGTAAAGGGAGAGCCTGGCTGACGGTCAGATGTCAGCTTGGGTCTTCAGGATGAAGGTTAGATATCTAGCATCTTTTGAGGTGTTTTCCAACCACATTTAATTAGGAATGTAGTAAGCCTCTTTGAACATGAAGCCCTTTGTCGCCGTTTTCATAATGTCACTTCCCAGAATGGCACAACACAGTAAATGTTGTTTAGGATGAACATGCTGCAAAAAACAGTAACAAATTACTCTTTCAGGAAGGCTTAATGGTGGGATAGGTAACCAAGATCTGGAGACAGCTTAGAGAGAGAATATTCTCCACATTTTCTCATGTCATTTCATGACTGTGTTGTGGAGTGATGTTCTCAACACAGTCATGACTGGGGCCTTCCCTCCTTTGGGCTTAACTGATATGTAAGAAATTAAGCAGCTTCTTGCCAGATCAGAGCCGTGATGAATTATGAAGCTTCACTTAATTCCCTAGATGGATTGGCTTCAGCTCCATTGCTTCAGAGGAGGGGATGTACATGAGGCACAGAAGTTAAATAGCTTATCCAGGCAATTCCAGCAGGTTTTAGTTAAACTGGGAATAAAATTATCTGACCCCTTCCCTCCCTTACCTCTTTGCTCCTGACCTTTAACATTAAATCCCTGTTTTGTTTTTTTTTTTTTTTTCTCCTGTGTCTACCAATTCGTTGTTGGTAGGCTGGTTTTTTTGGTCTTTACAATTTGGTGACACCACATGGGAGGTGTAGTTGCGCATCGGCCGTACAAACTGAACAAGGTGGGAAGCAGGTTCTAACAAAATCATGCTTTTATTTCAGTGACAACTTATAGGACAGGCTAAAGAGAGGCAAAAATAGCTTTACATCAGAGATTCCTGCATACAAGATGTTCTGCAAAAAGACAGCTGTCTCCACAGAGTAACTTTCTGACTTTTGTGTTTACTGTGGTTCTTTTTGCAAGTGGTTTTGAGGACTGCAAGGAAGAGCTCTTAGTTACAGCAAAATCATCCTATTCAATAGCAGTCACCTCACATAATATCAGCAAGGCCAGGTTCAGGTTTCTAGGGAGCCAGTGAGCTGAGTCAGTGGTATCCTGTGGACACTGCTATATGTCAATCCTTCAAAAAAATCCTTCTGTTGCTTGCTGGGAATCTCCCATCCACCACAGTTCCTCTTCTCTCCAAAGTATCATGAGAAACAGTGATCTCTGTGTGTTTGGCTTCTCTTTGAAATGCTGCAAGAACACTCTTTCTTGCTGCATTTTAGAGCCATGTAAAAGGGTGCACTCAATGGACTCTCAGATCTGAAGGAACAGCAGCTGGGTTTTTGGTTGACTTTTTTCTTTTAGTTCCCATCCTTCTTTTGAAGTGTGTCTAGTTTTATAGGTATTGTGCTTCCAGCTGCCACACACAAAATTAAGCTGAGAGGTTGAAGATGTATATTTTTTGACTACTAAGAACTGCAGGGTTAAAATTCTTTTCTACTATATGAATGGTACTGTTGTGGGGTTTTTTTGTCCTTCCGATATGGTCTATGTCCCCTCAAAACAGATCAATAAACAACTGGAAAGTAGCCCCAGTAGAGATGGCCATCTAATGCAAATGCTGATGAGAGGCTGATCCTACACTGTTATACCTGACAGATGAGCAGAAGGAGAAAAGAATCAGAATTGTGGCAGCCTGAGAAACAAGCCTAAAAATGGAGAGTGCTACTCCTCATCTCCCAGCAGCTTGATCATTCCAGGTAATACCATGGCAGAAAACTGAACTGCTGTAATGTTAAAGTGAATCACTGCAGTGATGTCCAGAGAGGAATTGGAAAAGGCAGGATTAGACCTGTGGATGCCTTTCTGCCTGGAACATAGCTTTTTAAGATGGTGTCAGATGTCTGTGGACAAGTAATGGTATTGGCAGCACTGTGAAAAATGTCTTGGACTTTTAATGACCATAACTTGTTACAGATAATTAAATATATGATGCAGGTGCTACATAGCAGTGGATGCTGTCCTGGGCTAAGTTTCCAGAAACAGCAGTCTAAAATCTGTGGAGGGCTAAGTGGAGCATGCAGGGTGCTTGGCACTTTAGATAACCAAACTGGCTGCTTACAGATCTAATACACAGACATGGGGCCCCTGTGTTTGAGAACCTGGTCTATCCTATACACTCAGCTTCTGAACAGCCTGTTCCTGGAGCAGCTGTGGCTGTCTTAACTCCTATGCTTTACATATATTATGTCTAATCTTTTAATCTACAGCTTTATACTTGGATTTTCTTCCTCTGTGGACTCATTTTTGCTTTCCTTCATTTCTCAGTCCATCCTCTCTTTTGTTCCTGGTGTTATTTTGCAGGGCTTTTATTTCACTCATTGTAATTCTTCTTTCCCACCTTACCCTGACAATAGCCAGGGGTCTGGTTGGCCTTGGTACATCAGGTACTTGAGTGGGCAGGCTCATCCCCTAGACAGGGCAGCTGACCTTGGCTAGCAACTGTCTATTGCCTGCACTAAACAAGATCCAAGAGTTCATTGTGTCTTCATTCATAGTCTGAATAGTCCTTCTAGTCCCACTGGGGAATTCCTTGCTAGATGCTATATAAAGATGTAGAAATATGTGTGGAAATTTCAAAGTTCGGGTGGATTCAGGTTTGCTTACCTGTTTACAGTCTTTGGAGATACATGAGCAACCAGAGTGAATGAGCCCTAGATCCTAGATGCCAGGCTTGTATCAACTCCAACTGGTGTCAATGAGAAGGGAAAATCATTCCTAACTCTGACCATAGCCAAAGGGCTTGTCTTGAAGCCTATTCCAGGGCACGGTGCTGTGGACTCTGGATGTACATTTTGGCCCGATGAGGGAACTTTCGAGATGGAATTTCCATGGAGAAACAAGAGGCACTAATTTGTTGCTCAAAGTTGAAAAATAAACGATGTTGCACTTCATAAATAGGGTGTTAATGATAGCAGTGAAATAATCGATTTCTCCTCATTAAGTAACAAACAACACAAGCTGAAAAATTAACCAGTTTGTTTCACACACAGTTGGATTAATGGAGAACCAAGTAGGTCTTAACTTCCTCTCACCAATGAATAATGGCCTAGAGAAACACAGTGCTAATCGAGGCAACACTGGTGGTAGTAAACAAGTCAATCCTGTATTTATTAGAGCAGTAGAACATGCATAATACATTAAGCTCTAGTTATCAGCTGAAAGTTGCACAATGCTGGCAAATAGTCTGTTGTATCTCTACTGGAAGAAGATTGTTTTCGTGACAGGAAATCCATATGTCTAGGAGAGGAGGCATTAATTTAGTAAAAGGTGAGAAGAGTGCCACGTGTGGTGCGGGTGGCCTGCTCTTGACTTAACGGCCATTCAATAATTACTCTAAATGCATCACTAATACAACAGAAGGCACTGTCGATCATTCAACATCCTGCCTTTGTAAACAACTTAATGCTGCTTAGGTTTGACCAGAAGTTCAGAGGAAACCAGGGACAGTATTTAAAAAAATGCGAAAAGTGAAAATACTATATAGGCAAGTCAGATTTTTTTTTTGCGCAGGAATGTGCAGAGTTTTCAGTGCCTGGGAAGCAAGTGTGTTGGAATGGGATTCAACTCAACTGACTTGCTGTGGCGCACAATAGGTTTGGTCTAGAGAACAGCATGCTAGACTGGACCTTGGGAAGCCTGCATTCTAGTCATTGCTCTCCCTTTGACCTGCTGGATGATCTTCAGCTCAAGTGTACCCCTTCATAACACACCTACAAGATAGGGATGATGATAGTGCCTATTGTAAAGTGCTCAGAAAGCTAAAAAGTGCTATGTGGAAGACATGTAAGGATTGCTAGTTTCCTTCTTTATGCTTAAAGTGCATTAATCTTGAGTTTACTGGGTTTAGCAGAAATAGCCATAGTGATCTCATTGGAGGAATTTCCTTCTCATTGGGGTGAAGTTTCTCTTTTCTGCTTTAGATGACCGCTTATCTACACTTGACTAATTATGCTGGTATCAAGCAAGAGTTTTATACATTCCTAGTTTAATGAAGAATAGACTCAGTGCTGGGACAGTTGGAAGGAGGTTAGATAGTCCCAACTTTCTAAGACAGCTAAACATATAGAACAGTAACTGCTGTTCAGAAAGCTTCGATTCAGGCTCACAAAACTAGTTAAATCTCCTAAAGAGTCAATTGTCTTCCCTGAGGATTCCCTGATTTTGTCTTTGATTTAATTCAGGGAACAATCTTTATGGCAATGTGATTTATCATAACAAATTGCTAGTTGATGGTGTTCCTCATGCTAAGTGCAGACGTTGGTCTTGGCAAAAGTCAAATGGAAGATATTTTCAGCTTAAGATCAGCTCCATTTTCAGCAGCTAGTGGTGTCACCATTTTTTTCCTAACAGATCACATCATGACACACAAGAAATGTGATTCTGCAGAACTGCAAAGTCCAGAGAAGATAATGAAAATTCATAAAGAATTGATAAAAAGAAGAGGAAGTATGAAGGAGATTCCTGAAGAAGCTGTATCAGTAGGGGAGTTTCTATTACAGGTAACTGGAGTAAGTCCCTCAGGAGTCTTCTGTTTTCATCTATTTATTAAACAACTAAGAGAGTAAGACAAACTATAAATTAATTATACTTGCCAGTGACATAAAGTCAAGGCAGCGGTGAACACAGATAATGCAATTCATAGACAACAGGGGGCCAAATTTTCTCCTTGCTTACACCTGTTCAATCTCACTGAAGTCAATGGGATTGGACAGGTGTAACTGAGGGGAGAATGTAGCCTCAGGCTTTTTCTAGAAAGGGGTGGAGAGCTGGTGAAAGATGCTTAATGTTAATAAGTATGAAGTCTTATCCATTAGTCTGAGATGCACAAAAGACAAAGAACAAAGTGAGCAGAGAGATGAGATGCACAAGGTGCAGCATGGGCACTTTGCATACAGGAGCTCTGGTGATTTCAGGGGATGCTGTGAGAGCTCACCCAGCCCAAAGCCAGGTAGCTTTTGTGGTGGCTCAGGGAAGTTGCACTGATGAAGGGTCTTGAGTGTTTAGGTCTGTGTGCACAACCTGCAAGGCAGCTGCAGCATAGCATATGCCTGTCATGCTATTTATTGGTGACTTACACGTATAGTAAGTCGACCTCTTATCAGTTAAGAGTGTTGTCTCATAAACAGATTAAGTGCCAGTACCTCTCAGCCCTGTAGTTCTCTCACTCAAACTGTTCATCAGGCTCTTGTCTGAAAAAAGGTATCCACAGCCTTATGTATTCATTCACAATCTAAATCTTAGGTTACCAAGGTAACAAGCAGGTTAATCAGCTCCACCACACTTTCCTTAATTGAGGGAGAGCACTTCATTCTCCACTTCAGTCAACTAAGTACAATAGCCTTTTTTAGTTGGCTCTCATAGACTGTTTTTGATCCACTTGACTCTGAGACAGTTCCCCTATTCAACTATGGTGTACAGTACTGTACACTAACAACAAACGTGATTGAATTGCTGAATTACACAATGTGCTTTCTGACTGTCTTGTGCTACAATGTTCATACATAATTTATATTGGAATTGCATTAGGTTGTGTCCTTTGCATGAGATTGGTTGTCTTGTAGCTTATAGCTCCAGCCCTGTGATGGAGGTGGGGCAGAGCCATTCTGCACCAGCATGGCTTTACGAGAGTGGCCCATGGCTGAAGCAGCGCAGGGGTGCACTTGGCTCTGCCTGTCTGCCTGAGGTATGTCCCCTGACTCAGTAGTTCTCCATCAGTAAAAGGGAAGCTAATTTCCTGCTGATTTGGATTCAGACTCTTCTTGTGTGTGATGTGCTCCAAGGCAATCTGTGCCACTGCCTCGTTTTTTCTGGGACCCCTTACCTGTAAAAACTTAAAAGAAAGAAAACACCATGCTCTATCAAGTGCTTTTTGTGAGCATTCAGTGCTTAGCCTGAGGCCTTCCCACCACCAGCATCTCAAAGCTCACAATGTTTCCTACAAGGATTTCAAGCGGTTGGCCATACTTTTTGCATACTGTTTAAGCAGGGAAACATTTAACTGTCACTGAAATGCAGCCACTTCTGCAGTGTAGCATGTATTTATCATGCACAGAAATAGTATCCAGCAATTACAGGCAGGAAGTAAACTGCTTGTAACAACTACAGGGGCATT
This sequence comes from Platalea leucorodia, assembly GCF_965183815.1. Taxonomy (NCBI): domain Eukaryota; kingdom Metazoa; phylum Chordata; class Aves; order Pelecaniformes; family Threskiornithidae; genus Platalea; species Platalea leucorodia. Next base: position 38,935,548 of record NC_138827.1, on the reverse strand, counting down.
TGAGTAGGAAGAATGAATTAGAGCTGCGGTATTAATACAGCTGATGCAACTTGTGGCAGGGAGTCTGGACTTTTATTTATATATGTGTGGATGAATCTCCTGTTTTATGTCTGTCTCATGAGATGGGAGCCATAATAACACAATGCCCTCTAATGCCAGGCTAGAGAGTGAAGCAAGTAGCAAAACTTTGCCCTAGTTCATAAGTGCAAGGTTTTCAATGACCTCCTCAGACACCCCTCCCTAGCCACCAGTGTAACCCTAAACCCACTGAAAGCTACTCAAGTACCCCTAAATTTGGAAAAAAACAAACAAAAAAAAAAGTGAAGAAGTACTAAGAATTTTAAACCAGGACATTCTTTTAGTGTTTGTCACTGTGAACATGAAAGGTTGATTTGTGATGAGAACAGTATGCAGCTGGCTTCAAATTTTCACCAGTGTGGGACTTCTAAATGCCTGCTACTAGCAGTGCCTTTTTATTTACTGTGGTGTGTGCCTCTCTTTAAGTTTGGGAATCATCAAAATAGGGTAGACTCAGCCTTTGTAATGCAACCCTCTAGGAACAATTTTATTCAGTCAAAGTAATACTGAGACCTTGGAGAGGAGAATGGATCTAAAAAGCATAATTTTTTTTAAGAGAAGCCCTCGCACCAACCTTCTACTCTATATTATCATTAACAATTTCTGCTAACCCAAGAAGATACAGTGCTTTCTAAAGTACAAGCCAAAGCTCGCTCAGCTATGTTAGAAGCAGATTTTTGAATCCCTTAGTTCCTCAAGTCTTTAATACTGCCCATAAATCTTGACAAAATTACTTTTTCAGGCTTCAAACAACGCTTTTTTATGAACTTTTCCAACTGTCACCTTGAGAAATATCTAAATGACCCAAGAACAACTTATATTTTCCGCACTGTGTAAACTGAAATTTCACAACTGCCTATAATTTGAAATATTGTATCCCTCCCTCTTGGAAAAAAAAAAAAAAAACAAACCAACCCCAAACCCTCACACAATCATGTTTGCTTTTTCCTCTTGACTGTATATCACATAAAACCAGCTCCCATGTCTGGGGTCTCAAGTAACCAAGACAGAAATCCGTTACTTTTTAAATGAAGAAGTCTTAAAGTCTAAAAAAGTAGGGGCTACTCTGCAATGAGAAAACATACGTCTTGCTTACCAATGAGAAAGTACATACTAAATGTAACTTCTGCTAGAGAGGAGAGAGAAAGAGCAGGGGCCCCCACAGTCAGAAAGCTCCACCGCATTTAGGCCCATACTTCTGGCTAAGAAGAAAAAAACCCCATTCACAGCACCAAAACCCCTTTCAGCATCCTGTGCTTACCAGTGTTAAGAAAATGTTATTGCCCTCTCTTCAGTCAATTTGTTTGAGATGCTAAACAAAGATGCAAAGTGGCAATCAAGAAAATTATAGTGGTAGTTCAAAGAGAAGCAAAAAGGTGTACTGAACCAAAACCAGATGAGTGGGATGGCTAAGAGTAAGACCAATACCATGAGGATGGTTGCACTTGGCAGATTACTGGCAGCGAGAGCCAAAGAGATGGTTTTTGTGTTTGTTTTTTTTTTTTTTTTTTTCCTCTGATACTGCTATGATGGTCATATTAGAAATGCTTATCTGATTTTAGTCACTTCAGCATCGTTTTTATTCTTATATACCTAAGGGAATGCAAGTCTCTTCATTTAGAAGAAAATGTTTTTGCTATTCGTTTATGTAACAGTTTTGACTGCCAACCTTAAAAGATTTTTTTTTTAAAAAAAAGGTGCTTGTGATAGTGAAGCCCTCTCAATTAATTTACAATTAAAAAAGGAAACATAAAAGAGAATTCTAAAGAAATGCACACGGTGAGTTCAGCACAGAGACTATTCAGAAATTAACCCCAGAAAGTGCTCATTACAAAGCAGCTGAAAGTATTTATTCCCTGTTAATTCAGGGGTTTATTTATCTCTTTTAAATATATCCTCTTGGTAGTGCCCTTAATATCTGTGTACTTCTGCAGAGTCTTCCTTTCTTTACAGCGTTCTAATTAAAAAAAAAAAAAAGGCACAAAAAGACAAGCCAAACAAGTTGGAAAATTTAATAAAATAAAAAAGATAATATTTTATATCTTGGTGATACAAACCAAAAATACAATAATGAGCATCGATGGGGAGTGAGATTAATCCCACTTGTGAAAAACACCTCCATAACTCATTCGTGACTAAGGCAGTCTTGAATTATGAGATTTGCAGTTCACTCGTGGGATAAATTACATACTCCTCAGATAACCATTATGTATCTGGCAATGTCTGTATCATTCACAGCTTTGGGTAACAGCAAGAGGCTGTGCTTTCCTATTGCTTTAGCCGAGTGTGCTCTTCAAACATTTATTGTACAATGCTTATTGCAGGGGATAAATAATGCATACGAGGGAACAAAATTTACATTATAAGTTGATTACACCGCTTAACAGTTTTTAGCCACTCTCAAAATAAAGATTTTTAGTCAGATTTAATCTATGCAGTGTTTCATGTCCAAAGAACTAGCATTTAATCTCTGTTTAACTGAAATTTAGTTAGCAATGTTGACACCTCTGCATTTTAACACTGGGATTTCTTTGTGGGACACAATCCCTTTCACTCAACTTAATATCCCATCTTGGTCTCTAAGGGAAAATAATTGAGTTTAGGCTAGTTTTAAATAGCGATAAGGACAGGGAACACAGATGGGTATTTCATTGATTAACACTAACACTGGCCTAAGGCCTTGGTGTCAGGCATTAGATTAGGACATTACGAAGAGAATGACAGAGTTTTGGCACTTTATTCCTCCTCAATAACATTCTTTCACATATTAAGTTTATCCCACCCTAGGTAGCTACTTTATCATGCAGAAGGCCTTAATCCACTGATGTGACTCTATCTGCTTTCACTTTGATGCTGCCTCTGTTTACAAGAGTAATGCAGCCTGTGTAAGACAAAGTACTCGTGACAAGAACAACTGAATAAGGCTTTTAGATGCACAGAGCTCTGACCTAAAAAAAAAGAAAAAAATCCTTCAATAAACTTCAAAATACTCCAAACCAAAAGAGAAGGGAAAAAAATCAACAAAAACCAGAGGCTTTTTGAAATGAAGTTATGTTGTTTGCATCATGAAGAAACAGACATGAGTTTTTCATCAAGAAGATTCAACTTTACTGATCTTCTTGTACTGCACTTTATCTTTTCTTCACCTTTGACCTTCCTTTCAGTGTCTCCTCAAGGCATCATGAACGTAAGCCTTGTGGTGTTCTTTTAGAAGTAGGATTGCTGCTATCCCCTCTGGTGAATTTAAGCAGCTGTTGGAGTCAGTGACAAGGTTGGCTACAGATTTGGTATACTGGCTGGGAAAGAGATTATGGGTCAGTCCCCAGTGCTGGGAGACAAAAGATTCAAGCAGTTCAGGATTTTTTGGATATCCGAAAAAGATTTCATGAAATTTGTAAAGATCTAACAGTGTATTGCGGGTTTCATGTGGTCTAAACAGCTTATAGCAAGTAAAACTCTAGGTAGCCAGTAAGTGGTGCTTTCACAGCAATGCTGTTTTGCAGAGGTGTATGAGATCTAGTGTAATATAATTCCACAAAATTGCATTGCTGAAGACAGAAACTAGTGACTCCTAGCACTTGCAGGGACTGTGACTATTAGGTGGACTGCCAATTTTATGAAACTCAAACTAGATTACTTGTGCATTTATTACAGAAAACCTGAGCTGCTGGTGAGGCTTTTTGTCTCTAGTTAATAGGAGATTTAACAGACCAGCTACTGAGAGTGGCATTTTGAATAACTTTTTAAAAGCTCATTTCAAGAGACGCTAGCAAATTTGCCTCATTTTTTCCAAATCATGGGAAAATTTTGGAAACGTCTGAAAGACAATAGAGTTACAGACAGTGAGCCAAAGGTTTTGACCTTATTGGTTTGAGTCTAACGAAGGCTTTCCTCCTACAAACACAGGCCTATTTAGTTTTGTTTGGAGTGTCACTGTAGCGGGATCCTGGCTGAAGGTAGGAAAGGAAATTGCCTTCTTTCGAAGTTTCAGACAGTTTACAAGAATTATTATTCTGTGGGCATTGTAAGCCTGCTGTGGATGTTGGCAACAAGAAAATGCTATATTTATGTTACATTTTTATATTTACACATAAATGGTCCTATTAAGATTGTTTAAAATTATCCACATGGCACAGGGGCAATCTTAAATTGTCCCAGTTTACATGAACTGAAAATCTGGCCTTCAGAGTTCAGACGGAAACACTTGTGTTCTTCTCTTTTCACTTAAACTGGTGCAGACTAGAAGGAACACCATGCATGTCAGTGGAGCTGAATGAAAACCAGAAAAAAAGATCTTATCTGATGGGTGGGCTTTTTTGCATGCACTGAGATATCACACTGAGATATCTCCCTTTTAGAAGAAAGAGTGAAAATTTATCATGTGACATTTCCACCCCTTTAATTTTCTATAGTTGCTCCAATCTGTTTTATAGTTTGGACACTGTATGGACAGTCTGTTGTTCAATTTTCATCACAATTTATGTGAATTCTGCTTGAATTCCCCAGCCAAAATCCTTGCTGGAATTATCTCTTTAGAACACTATGACTGTTTTTATAATGATAGCAACCTTAGTGATTTGTGTTTACAGAGAATGCAAAAGCAGCTTCCAATTCTACTTTCTGGATCATGAACCGTTTCTTGTACAGCAGCTTCAAAATGTAAAAAAGGTGTTTGTTTTCCCACTTTTCTCAGTGACAGCTTCACGGCAGTTGAGCCTGTGGTAACAGTTCTTAGTCCAGTTCCTTTTTCTTAAATTTCTTTGTAAAATGAGATGTTATTGGCAGTGCCTATGAAAATGAAGGCTCGTAGGACTAAGCTTGAGCCTGACAAAGTGTGGCTGGATGCTGGGAAACTTCTTCACTTTGTTTTATCCTGACAGCCTAAGCCCAGTTTTCTAAAGATCCTTTCTTGGCAGCCTCTCTAAGCAAAAAGAAGGTATAATGGCAAATTATGGCTTGATTTTTCAGGCATGGACAGGGATTGCCAGCAATCAGCACTTTTGTGTTCATTTGCCGCCTAATGCAGGATTTCAGCTCAGGTTTCCAGAGATGAAAGGTGAGCACAAACATCCTATGACCTGCCTGTACTCTCCATAGATACAGAATTTGCATTGGTTTTGATGGGACTTGAGAACATACAAGGTCGTAACAGTTCAAAGGATGGTATTTAAAAAAAAAAAAAAAGCTGTATTCATTAGTTCAGAACACTGAAGTGATATGAATTTAACTAATTCTTTACTCCCACCTGCAAGTTTTAAAAAACTCTCTTTCAAGCACTTATTTTGCAGCCTGTTTCTCTGTACGGTAAATAGAAACTTAAGGTTGTTTGGAGGAGAACTGGCTGGAGTCGTGAGGCTTTCGAGTTCTTTATGTGCAGCGATGAACAAGCTGGTTTCAGATTTAAGAACATGATGTTACTTCAGATCAGGAACATGCAGTTTCTCTATAGTATTTACCCTTCGGTGCAGGACATCGTGACAGATAGGGTTTTAAATCTTCGTATGTTTGGGATTTTTTGTTTGAAAAGGGATTATGCCTGTGCAGAAAAGTGTAGAACAACATTTCCTTGAGACTCCTCGTCAGTGTATGAGTTTAATGCACGTCTGAGACATTGGCAACACTATAATAATCCACAGCGATAGTTACCTTCTGTCACGTTGCCAAACTATCTCAAGGCACATTTGTCTTTCTTGGGGAGGGGAGAACATGTCAATGCACATGGAAATGGAAAGAAAAGCTGTGCTTTTAGCCCATCCCTACCACATAACCACATCTGGTGCTTCTGGACAGACCATAAAGGAGTTTACTTCCATCTCTCCAATATCATGCCCACAAAGGCAATGCAGAGGCCTAGTCACTCTCTACAGCATAGTCCACTTCCAAGGCATCTTCAGCTGTAATCTCATGAACACCACCAGAATATCACTGTTGTTTGATTCATTGGGTCGCTGGTAGCGTTCCCACAAACTCAGAAGTGGCAGGAGACAAAGATGAGCTACTGGAGTGGGTCTGGGAATTGTATGGACAGTCCAAAGCATCTGCTGGTCATTGCCCTGCTCTTAGATATGCCTGCTGCACCATCAAGCAGGCTGCTCCTGTGCTAGCCCCTGCTCCCAGGCAGGGGGCAAAGCAGGTAGTGAGCCTCGAAAACACATGCTACTCTTGTGAAATACGCTTGCATGTTTTCTACCTTCAAAAGAAACGTGGTGTGTATGTGCTGGGAAGCCAGGGCACCAGCATGACAAGGCCGGGTGGGAAAATGGACCAGAGAAATAATGTACCTAGGCAGGAAAGAACTAAAAAAAACCCGCGCTTAGTTAGATAAAATCTGCATGTAGGAAAGCTGGTGAAAATAAGTATTAATGCTGGAGCACCACGATAATTTGTTGTTTTAACTTTTTAGGCATTCCGCAGTTTCTGGAGATAAATAAGAAAAGTGTCTGATTGCAAGCTTCAGATCGGGTCTGTGTTGCTCAGAGGCAATTCCTGTGTCACTATTGGGGTGCAATTCCCACTGTCACTGGTATAAAAACACTCTCAAGCATCCGATTTTACTCTCAAAAAGTGAGACAATCACTTTAGGGCAAAATTGCAGCTTCAGTGTTTATTGTGTGCAGATTGCCAAAAAATACGGGTATCCAACATGTCGCACTTCCTTGATAAAATTGGACTATGTTAGAATGGATTTAATCTTAAATGATGACTTTTATCTAATTCAAGCCACCTCCTAAGATGACTGTGCATGTGAACATAATCTAGACAATAATGCAATGGCAGTTTAAATAAAACCGAAAGTCTTTAGGCCCCAACTCAGAATTAAAACTCTTAGAAATCTTGTCTAATGTGTTGTTTATGCTGCCTGCCCCCATTCTTTGAAAAATGCAGGCTAGCCAAAAGTTTTTGATCCTTCTGCTATTAACAGATGGTATATGTAGCTGAGGATAAGCTGGGACTATCACTTAGGCCACAAGCAAAGGGGTGAGGGATGCTCCCCTGTGGGTACCCTTAAAAGGCCATAAGCTTGAGTAGCAAAAATGAAAAGGTCTAGTGCTGGTGTTAATTACGCAGAAATCACACAGAAAGTGCTCGCTGTCACAGAGTTGAGAGGTTGTGCATCCCTTCCACAGATAAAAGGCATGGTATGAAAACATTTTGCAGAGGACAATGAAGTGAAGATTAGCATAATCTTTTGCAGTATCCTCAGTAAGCTATCCATGAGTGAGCTGCTTTTTTCTCATTCCTTTTGCTCTAATGTCTGGATTTAAGGAATGGCAATGTAAGAATAGGCTTTGTCCTTGAAGCCTGACAGTTGTGTTTTCCCGCCTTCATGTGATCATCCTTGTTGCTAGTGTACTGCTCTTCTGGTAATCAGACAATGGAAGGAAAATGAAGTGTCAGTTCATTGACAGAACCTTATCCTGGCTATGTTTTTTCTTAATCCAGACTCATCAGTGCTCTCGCACTCTCTGTATTTCCTCATTTCTTCTGAATCAATAGGGCAAAATCTCTTCTGTAATTGTTTGAGATGAAAGTAAAAGCAAATAACGCAGGAAAAATCCTAAAAATAGCTCCATGGAGCCTAAAAGCAACATAATTATATAATTCCTCTCTGCTTGGGAGGAGAGCGTCTGCAGTGGATGCTTGTTTAGCATGGTAAATTGAGCATGCTTTCATATGTACCTCGGCAAAAGTGGCTCTTTAGATGCACGTCCTCTGGAGCGCAATGTTTAGTTTTAGCATGGAGGCTTAGCCATATTCACGCTACAGTTTAACGTGACTATCTCTAGGGCTGATGCAGTGGCTAATACTCAAGTTTGTTAGCCACTTTGATCCTGAGTGCCCTGTTTTAAGTCTTGCTACTACTGGTTAAGCTAGCGCTTTGTTACCGCAGGGATAACTGGAGGATTCGGAGTGTTGGGAGGCACTATCCCCAAGATCAAAATATAAAAATAGGTCTGAGGTCAGGGAACTGTATAGACCCCCAGAAGCTTTTCAGTTTTACAGCTGGAGATAGTCTCTTAAGTATATATAAATCGTCATTAGGATTCTGACAAAGAAGTGCACGATGGGATTGCTGCAGGGCAGGCTCTTTGAATCTTATTCCTGATAAAAACCACTTCTGGCTGGCTGACAGGAGACAAGGCAAGTTCAAGGAAGGCATTAAAAACATCTTAAATCTATTGATGGCAGCAGAAGTGTTGGGATGAATAGTTTGGGATTAGGATGAAGACTTCTGAGTGCAGTCAGGGCAGAGAATTTGGGGCCAGCTGGCAATTCTGAGGGAAAATATGTCTCTGAATATGGTCAGATTCAAATAATAATTCACAGGATCACTGTGAAACTTTCTGAGAGGGAATAGTTGATTTTTTTTTTTTCTTTCTCCCCCCCCCCCCCCAAGAAAAGCCTCTATCTGACTGAAATATCACTCTAGCAGGAGGCAGGCTACCTATCAAAGAGTCCCCTAGCAAAGGCACCAGCAGGGCAGCAGGCGCTGGCTGCAGTGTGAGGGCAGGAGCAGGCTTCAGGGTGGTGATGGGCCCCTCTGCTCCGCCGGGAGCAGCTGCAGCCAGGCCCAGTGCCAGGGACTCCCCACGGCTCGTCCTCTTTACCAGAGGGACAGTGTCTTTCCCCTACCCTGTTCGCCCTGGGCAGCCTGGGATGACAGAGGACAAGGTGCCTTTACCTCCTTGGGGCCAAAATTTCCTTGGTGAGAAAGGAGAGCCTCACTACTTGTCTTTGCAAATCACTGAGCAGTGCAGCTCCTCCCATGGCAAGGGCTACAGAGAGGCTGAGGCAAACCAGGCCGTGCCCACCATCCCAAAGGCTTTTGGGTGGCGCATACCTGTGTCACCATATTAAAGGCTGCACAGTCGACAGTGACATTTGGTTTCCCAAAATCTTCATTCCCCAGAATAACGTGAATGTAGAGTGTTTTGCACTAGGAGACCAGTAATGTCTAACCCCCTGAATTAGTAATTTCAATGTACCTCTAGACCTCAGTCAAGGAAAGTATCTGTCAGTGTAGTGTCGCTCATTTATATTTGGATTTTGCATTGATGTAGGAGCACTGAATTGGTTAAAGTAATCACACTCACCACAGGTCTCGGCGTGCAAATCTCTGCTGCTTTTGGACCTCCTGGAAATACTTATCTCTGTGCAACGGAAGGGAGCATCCAGGTCTGTGAACAAATACATGAACTGAAATAGTGGAGTATCGGCAGTGAGGCTGTTACAGCATGGGCTGTGGTAGCTCCTTCTGGCAGGCTGAAGGAAATTCTGGGGGACTTTTCCTAATAATACAGTAAAAATCATGTTAATATTCTTCCTAACTGATGCCTAGCAATGACAGAAAAAACATGCTTTCTTTGAGACAAAGACTGGACGTGCTGGTGTCTGAGCATACTTGCCATGGAGCATAGGTTAGAACCTCCCTGGCACAGTCCAGAGCCACTCAATTTGAGACTCTGGTAGGTTATTCCTCCTTGGGACCTTAGGGGTAACACTTCTTATCCTATGCTACATAGATGGTGCATCAATATGATTGAAATCCGGCCTGGCAGATACCTGCGTTGTGCTGAGTGCAAATGAAAGTGGCTCTGTTAAAAGAACAGTTAGGTGAGAGGATGACAAAAAGACTTAGTGGTCAGAGTTGTCCTAAGTTCTGTGCTAGCAGTGAGAGTGGTTATCAACCTTTTGTTAAAGGAAAAAAAAATAAATTGCAGCTTTTCCATCCAACCTAGAAATCTGCCCCAACCTAATGCAAGCAGACAGGTTCAGTGCTACCTAAAATTATTTTGCCTTGTCAGTGAACTGTGGTGTTTGCCTGTTCATAAATACTGTGGACACCTTATTGTCTGCTCCACTGCCATCTGACACACAAAATTGAATCAAGTACTTACTATATCCAAGTTGTTGTCAGGTATCAGATACAAAAATAAGCCTGCTTCCCTTTGTGTTTTAGCTATCATGTTTTGTTATGTCAGACTCTGGGATCATAATATGTTTGACTGGGTCTCTCTGAAAAGAACCTTAGTGATCTGCAATTTATGCTGATTTGAGTGAGACAGCAGTTGGTGGACAGCAGGTAATTGAAAGTTTGCAAGGCATTATACCTAGCTGTCAGCACAGCTCTGGATTTGCATAATTGTTTAAACCATCAATAAGAATTGTTACATTTAATTACATCTTATTTACAGGGGACTTGCTGCAATATTTGGTTATATCTGAGAGAGTGTTAACTGAGGTACAAAAAACCTGGACCTGTGGAGAAACAGGAACCAGCACGAGAAAGCTCATTATAAACTGGCTAACTAATAATTATTTTCTTCTTTCAGAAGTGCTTCATAATAAGATACCCTTATCACTAGAAATCATAACCATTCAAGCCTCCTGCAAGTGCATTGCAACAGGAGTGAAGATTTATGTAGAGAACACAGACATGGCAGGAAAAAGACAGCTCACAGCTTTCTTGAGTGCTACAGAACAAGCCAGGTGAGATTTTATTTTGGTTAAAGTGCCTTGGAAGTCCAAAGGCTTCTGTGCAGAGGTAGCACAGGAACCTGTTGATCATTTAGGATGGCAAAATTTAAAATATACACATAGGCCAAGAAACCAAATTACACAACTGGCTTCTTGGAATGCCTTCCATTTTTAGAAATGCAGTCCACAGTGCTTTCCAATACATGGCATTTGTGCTTCCACACTCTCCTAGGAACATTATTCTTCATAAGGTACCTATGGCCAAACAGCATTCAGAACCCTTCATTTCTGTGGTCTGTATTCATGTAGGGTATGTCCTGTTTTATCCACTATTACAGATATTCACATCAGTACTTGGTTTTGTTCACACAAATGTTTGTGAAACTGCTGCTTTATTCAAATAAAACCTCTGTGTGCAAAAAAAAAAAAAAAAAAAGGACTTGAACAAGAACGTTAATCTTTTGCTACTCAGCATTCAGTCTTCTCCTCTTGGAGAACTGTCATTCATCCAATTAGGTGCAGACACAATATTGCATGACTCAAGCAAATGATTACTCCTCAAAAAACTACCCAGGGAAACAAGGGAAACAAGCTGTTCACAAACTCTCCATAGGCTCACCTGCAGCACACAGAGAAAATTGATGGAGTTCAATGGGATTATGGGGAATATGAAAAGCTAAACATGTGTCTAAGTGTTGTCAGGATCAGGGCTGACGCACACATCCACCACCATCAGGAGCAGCTTGTGAATTATTAATGATCAGAAAAACTGCCTAAATTAATTGGATAATTTATTTGTAATGAATAATTCGAGCAGCTCTATTCCTGAATGTCTTTCTGCCCTTGAATAAAACAGTTTGGTAGTGCTGCCTGCCTCTTGTTTCGAATGTAGTTAAAGCTTCAATTAGGCTTGCCTACATTGAAACTTGACATACCAGTTTCTTTCACGTATTTGTACAGACAGAGAATCAAGTCTGTATTTGGGTTGTATTTTTGCAGGGTTTGAAGTCTTGTTCAAAGATCTTGAAAAATTGAATGACTGAGGACATAGACTGGAATTCTGCCCTTCAGTTTATGTGCAAAATCAAAAACATGCAAAGTTTGGTAGTATCTGAGCTTCATCTGATAAGGCATACATTAAAGTATAAAAAGAAAGCCCAGAAATAGGAGACTTGTCAGTTTGAATGTTAGTTAAATAAGTACATAAGATAAACAGTTCAGTGAGGGTTATGTAGCTGAATTTTCAATCAGGATGCACAAAAGGCTGTTACAACAGCATCTTCCATTACCAAAAGCATGTAGTATTTGTTGCCCAGAGTAGCACGCATAGTTTGCGGAGGAAAATCTACCAGTTTTAACAAATCTTCCCTTTCAAATTAAATATTATTAACCACCTCAGAGCATCAGAAATCCCCCTCACCCCACACTCTTTTAAAAATCCAATATCCAGCAGTTTTTGACTGTTCATCTGCCACTTAATTAGGACTGAAAAGCCTTTCTTTCACAACTATTTATTTCATACCTGCAAACAGGTACTGCACGCTACTAAATTTAGTTAAATGCATCCCTCTGTTTAGTTTTAATCTTAAAATAAATTACTGTTGCCGTTCTGTTTAATATAATTAGATGAATAGCTGCAAGTTTTTGTGATGCTACCATTTAATTTCCACATGGTACAATACATTTTTTAAACCATTTTGCTTCATTATATTGTTAGGTTTGAAATAACTGGCCCAGAAATTCAAGACAAACTTACCTTTTAAAAAAAGGAAAGAAGCCCTTGATGATTCCGTGGACCAAAGTTCTCACTGCCTGTATCTCTGCTGAAGAGAGCTGCTTCCACTGCTGGAAGAAAGTGTATCAGGGACACAGGAGACAGGCAATAGGGCAAGAACCAAACACAACAGCTTCTAGTGCAGCTGTTTGAGGACAAGCCAGTGACTGCCTGGAAAAGTTACCCTCTAGAGTGAGACAGGGTAAAGGCAGAGGTCTGACCTAATCAGGGAATAGATTTAAATGGTATCTGGGAGGGGAAAGAGTTGGCTGTGGGCAACAGAGAAGGGGAAAAGAGGGAACAGCTTGTAATGCACCAGTGCAAACACTTGCACTGGTGTGTTACAGAGCTGGGTGGAGAAGAATGCGGAGAATTGGTGAAGATACTGGATAGGGAAACTTGCTTGGGGAGGCCACTCTATGTGTGTATATGTGTGTTTGTGTATATACCTATATATATATATATATATAAAAAGCACGTATATCTGTGTGTGTATGGGGGGAATTTGAACATTCTGGATTTTGTAAGGTCCAGCACTGCAAGGCATAGGCATCTTCTGATCTTCTCTTGCACAATCTTCACTTTTGCTTCTTGAGTGTGGCATCGGAAGGAGCTGACAAACCAGGACAAGTGATCCAGACAGCATGGTATCCACATGCAGTTTGAGAGTCGTGTGTAAATCCTCGGTTAGCCAGCTGGCTGCAGCTCTGTTCCCTTCTAGGGTGACATGTGGCAAACTGCTCTGCTCACTACATCGTCACACAAAGTACGAAAAGGGAGGGCATGGCCTGCTGCTTTCTCTTCCAAAAAATGGCATGTTGTACAAAATGGCAGCTAGGAACAGCAGTGAACGCAGGAGATGTGGCGCTCTGAATAGCCATAGCTTAGAGACGGATGGAGGTGCATCTACATGGAGATCATCAGTGAAGCACCCTCTGTGGTTACAGCTCTATTCAGTGAAACATTAAGGTCCCTTTAAAATGTGGTGCATAATCTCAGCTACAAACATAACTTGTCACAAATTATAAGGTTCCTCTTAAGGTTTTTAGGGCCTTCCACAGGACTATTGGTCTCGGGTTTCTGTTGCTAGAGAAGACTCCCTTTTTATCTACAGATATTGTATATGAAATTTAACCATAACTGTTTATTCTGTTTTTTTCACATGTGTAATTTGTCTGGATTCTGCAGGTATACTTTTTTTTACATTTGTTCGTTGGTGTTAATGCATTTTTTGTAGAATACGTGTAAATAGATATGAGCAAACTGTGTAAAAGTTATTCAGCTACCCAGTGAACCATGTAATCTGTTGATTCATAGAGACAACAGATAATAGAGTGAGATATTTGCTTTACACTGCCTGTGTAGTATCTAGGCACAGAGTCAATTTGTGTCCTGTCGGGGCATGTTGTACCACACTATATTATCACTTTGAGGATAGGCAATTTGGGTAATGAATATGTGAGCTGGGTGGGGGTGGAGAAGTATATCCACTATCTACAAAGTGGAAATGTTGAACCAAGGTTTTGGCTTCATCCTGGTTATTCAAAGCACTATCATCGCAGACAGGTTCTTTTGCTGTCTTGGAAACAATATTATTAATTAGCTTCTATCTTCCCCTTTATCATATCATAAAAACGGAAACAGTGCACTAAACACTGACATGTGCTTTGTACAGCAGGTATGAGTAAAAACGCCATCCTTTTGGGAAAATACAAAAATTAAACAGAAGTAAATGAGCATTTTGAGAGCAGTTGAAGAAAAATAGTTGCTAGTTTCTATGCTTGATCCAAGGAACCATTTGATCAGGCTGTTCTTACACTTGTCTACTGCAGCAGCCCATCACTATACTGCCGATCCAACCACTCCCAACAGCCCTGGGGTTGACAGCTACGCAAATGGGCAGGAGGAGCAGAATAATGACAAACAGGCCACCCTCTGTCCACTCCCCAGAATATACTTCACAGCATCAGATTTTTGTTTTCTTGTTAATCCTTCTCTTAGCAAATGATCTTGCAAGCTGTGGCATTTGTGTGACTTTTCCAGAAAAGTATCCCTGGATTTCCCACAGGTATTTGCGAAGGACAATTAGTGAGAGAGAGAGATGTTCCAGGACGGAACTGCTTCCTCCTCTCCAAACATCTTCCCTGGGGTATGTCGATGGTATGCTGTGCAACGCAGGAAAATGTGGACCTGGGTGCTATGTCAAGTATCAGAATAGGTTTAGCTGTGCTACTCCAGATCTCTGCCCTGGATAATTTGCCCTTTTAGTATAGAAATGTAGTATAGATGGAGTATGTTAATACAGTTAAATTGCTTCTCCCTGGTGCTGGTACAACTGAGCTTTTGGATGAAGGTGTCTCAAGTATTGCTATGCAGTCAGGGTAACAGATGAGTCTCATGGTCAAATATCCAGGCAATCTAAATAAACCTGCCAAAGTGCATCCTATGTAATGTGAGTCCCTATAATGTGTCAAGCTGAAATTAGCTCTATCCACCTCCTCTTCCCCATCCTCTGATCCTGCCATCGTCACCTGAAGTAGTTGCTGAGATTTGAAGCCTGCAGAGGGGAGTGGGAATGAGCTATCCACCCACACCGCGGGTGACTGTCACATCAAGGAAATCTCCATACATCAGAGATGAAACCAAACAGCAAAGGCTCAAAAATGGAAAAGCTGGGTGAAACAAATGAAAATCTTCCTTCTTTTTTCACTAATGGTTGGTGATTTGTCCATAAGCAATCATTTCACTCTCTAGATTTGATAAGGCCTGCTTCTGACATCTTAGTTGGCTTCACTTTGGCAAAATTCCTCTTGAGTTAAATAGAAGTTTTACTTGAATAAGTAAAGACTGCAGGTAGTCCCAGAACCTCTCTTTCCTTTAGCCCCGCTCCTTCCACCACACATACCCAGCCTACTTTAGGATCTCAGTGGTACTTTTCAGGTAAGGCTGGCCAGCCTGGTGCCGTGCCCCAGCTAGAGAGCCGCACCTCTAAGCATCCGTGCAGAGGGGCTGGCCTGAGCAGGCACTCCTCTCCTTCCATATGCCTGCCGAGTGCCGCAGCCGCCGGGGCAGTCACAGTCACGGAAAAAGGAAGCAATGTGGTAAAAGTGAGGCTTGGTCACGATTCCTGCAGAGGTACAGAACAAGTAGGTTTTTTTCTCTAATTAATGCTATTTATTGTCTGTGCTGAGGAGCTCTGGTGAAGGAAAAGGTCAGCATTGTGATACACGTTGTACAAGCACAACAGAAAACCAGCCTGTATCTGCGTAGGGGCCAATTAGTGTCTGCGGCACTCAGTAGGAGTTTTTTCCAAGACATCTCTCAGCCATGGGTGCCAGGTGAATTCAGCTTCTTTGTATGTCTTAGACTAGAAGGCATCTTGGAACAGAGCATACAAGGAGGCAGCTTTTGATTGCATTAGAAACATTAATTCTCAATTTCTAGCTGCTTATACAGCACATTTCCTCAGCAATACCTCATACTGCTAGTTATTGCTAAAACGTCCCTGGGGATATAGCTTGTAGATATGTTTGTTCTCAGCTCCTGGTAACCTGTTGCAATCTGAGAATGTACCTCCATCTCCGAGTACAATGAGGCAGCTCGATGCTCATCCATCAGCCACAAAGCAGGGTCAGGGTGAGCTTTTAATGGACCTGTATCACCTCCCTGACTGGAGCTAGCCTTTTGCTACTCACCTGTTGTTCACCGTGTCCAGCAGCTGCAGTGGCTGTTTGAACCCAGTCGGAGTAGTTGTGTCAAGGCTTTCATTTAGGTCAGGAACTACCCCTGAGTTGTTCCGAGTTCTGCTTGGGTTGGGGATGTCGTGTTCAAGCATCGTGCATGTTATAAATAAAAGGGACCAGGGAAAATGTGTCTTGCTTAGATACATCCACTTCTCTTAAAAGCAAAAGACACCCTTGAAAGCCCGTATGGCTCAATTTTAATTGCACCCCGTTTTAGTACTGGGGTGACTGCCCTGACTATGGAGGACCTTCTCCTGATGGGGGTCGGCACAGAACCCACCGTGCTCACGGCTTCCCGGCTGGGAAGAGGTAGCTGCCTTGGCTTGGCTTAGCTCTTCCAGAAAAGCTTAACGGAATGTCGACTTCCCTGCCATCCCAGTACACAGATCTCATGTGTACGGTATACACAGGAACACTTTGAAAGAGAAGTTAGAAAATGTCATGTGTATTGTGTACTATAAAAATTTCAGTTTATCTTGCATGTATTTTTAATGGCAGCTGCTTTCCAACTTTCTTTTGTTTGATACGAACAGCAAACTTGTTCTTGAAGTAAATACTGTTTTAGTCTTCTGTTTTTTCCCCTTTATTTCATTTCAGTTTAGTTTAGTTTAGAGCTTCTGCCTGAGCAGCCAGGGAATATATATAATAGGGCATGAATACATTCTTATAAGTATTAGAACAAGTATGGAAACACAGAGCCCTTAGTGACCTTGCTAGTCCTCTGCTGATCACTTGTGTTTGTTGTTGTAGGAAGGCAAACATAAGTATAGAAGTGTTATTGAACAGAAAACCCTTCAAAAATTTCACCAGTCTTTTGTATTCAAGTCGCAGAGCAATGGGGGGCCGCCCTGCTCAGAAAGCATACTTATGCAAGTATTAAGAACTGGCTGAGATAAGAAGTAAAGCTTAAGAGACCTTCATCATTAGCTGCTAGTGGTGGAGATTAGTGATCCTACTACAGGATTACAGATGGAAAGAGTGCTAGTGTTGGTTAATTGTTCATTAATGCTTGTAAAATAAGATAGCAGTAGTAAAACTTGCTATTGTCCGCTCTCTCAAAGTAAAACAAAATTGGATCTGCTTGTCAATAGCTGTATTGATGTTAACGGGAACATGTTTAACAGATCATTTTACAGTGTAAACTGCTATCCAGCTCTTTCAACATTTAATTAGACACTATTATCCTAATAAGAAATAATTTATGTTTTAAATAATCTGTTCTCTACACACGAACGTTTTATCCTTTTAATTAGCAATGCCTTCACTAGGGTGCTTTTAATATTTCAGAGTTTGCGTATAAATCTCAGGTGGAACATATTACCTCCCCGTAGCCTCATGGATTTATTTTATTTACAGTACCTTTAGAATTGCCATGCTTTCCCACCAGTGCTTTTCTGTACCGTTAGGGAATGGCAGCCGCGGTCCAGGTAGCAGAATCCCTCTCTCAGGTGCAGCCCAGGATTGTGCAAACTTCTGCTGGCCAAAACCTGTGAGCAGAGCCCTGGGAGCAGGATGTGCACCAAAGAGAAGAAGCTGCGGCTTTGACTCTGTGTCTCCTGAGGGGCTGCCATCCCATGTGAAGCAGGGCCGTGCTTGCTGCAGAGGGGTTACGCTTGTCCTCTGTGTTGGTTGGATGCTTAGTCCAGGCTGCAAAATAGAGCTGCTTAGGCTTCTCCCTGAGGTGAAGAGGTGCTGCGGTGGCTGCATCTCCGTGCAGACATGCTTATTCTGTGAACAGCCAGCCAGGGGCTGGTCTGTGATACCCACTAGCAGGGAAGGTGTGCAGGCAGCCAGCCCCCTCTGCACTGCCTGCCCCAGAAAAGGGCCAACTCTCTCCTCTACCTCCCGTGGTGCCCCTAGCATTGCTTTCCAGTGGGAGCTGTTGGTGGGTGCCCAGCGCAGGGACTTGGGGTCACACGTGCGTGCTGGACTGGCAGGAGTGGGACTGCCGCTCCTGGGAGCCATGACTCTTTCCTCCCACAGCCAAGTAGGCCAGCAAGGATCCCACAAAGTGCACTATGACAAAAAATGGCCTTTTGACAAGGACAAAATTGAAAAGGAAATGAGACCCTCCATTTTTATTAATAAAAAGTAAACTTCAAATGAAATATTAATCCTGGAAACAGAAAAAACATTTTCAATGAGATCTGTGTGAAGTATTAGTGTTTTCATGAATAATTATTTCACAGCAAGAAATCTCAGCTGTCCAGGAAATAAAAGTATGTGTTTTGAAGCCATGTACTTCCCTGTAGGCACTTCAGCATGAAAATTAAAGACTCTGGGTCCTCACAGAGGACATACCCTGGGAGACTTCATCACACCCTCACCAGATTTCCCTCTGTGTGTCTTGGTCAAGGATAATGCAACAGCCGTCGTTGAAGATGATTTGCTCTGCCCTGATCTTGAGTCTGCTTTCTGGGTCCATTGGCAGCAGCCAGAGGAGCCTGAAGGGCTGCTTTAGCCTGAGCCAGATGTCGCTGGCCCTGAGGGACTGCTGCAGCACCCAGGCACTGACAGGGCCCTGAGGAGTCCTGGCCGGGGTCCCTACGCAGGCAGCGGGAGCGGCGTGCGGCGGTGTGAAAAGCTGCCGTGCTCTGATGACCAGCCTGAGAGCGGATGCACGTATGGAGTAACAAATGCAAACGCTTCCGCTGAGTGCCACTAATCTGCCCGAATGCATCATCAACTGATGTCAGAGACCACGTGAACCACCATATTGGAGCTCCGGTGGACAGGTCATTTATGGCTTCCCATCGCTCATCACCTGCAGCCTTGTCAGAGCAAACAAGCAGGGGCTGAACTCCAGATGTATGAGTTGCCTCATGGAGAAATTTGAATGCAATGATGTCTCTGTCAGTTGATAAGAAATGATACTGCTGGTTAATTGCCTCAAAAGTGTTAACCAACAGCTCATTAGTCTTAAAGAAACAAACTTGATAACCCTTTTTATGTGGCATGGAATGAGAAGTGAATAAATAATTGCATGCTGAGACCTGCCACTGAGACAAGTAAGATGTTGGTTTAAGATAAAGAAAAACAAAACCTGACTGAAATATTTGGGAAGATGAGAAAGATACAAGTCACAACCTCAGTTTGCAATACAAACCCAAGCCCAGCTTTTCTGTAATGACTATTTTGATAGAAGTAACAAATAATAGCCAACTTGTCTGTGCTGAGAGTTAACCCCAGTACAGAAACAAAACCACCCTGCTCTTAATTTAGTAACTAAAAAAGAATACCGTAGAGAGGTTGAGTGGGAGATTGTATCAAATGCTGGAGCTTTCCTTATTGCTCATCAGCTTCTCCTCTCCTACAGTTTATGGGCGCTTCTTCAATCACTGCAGCTATAAATTACTTTCTTAGCAAGCTGCCTTAGATCTGGTTTGGGCAGAACCTCTGGGCCTGGCAGTAACTGTTCGGTTCAGGCCATTCAGCAGTAGCATGACAGGCAAAGGAAAATAAAGAAATCATTACTGTGGCTTTGTTACATTGGTGGAAAGCTAGGGATTTGGAGCACATCCCTCTGGTTCCTCCAGTGATATTAAGGGATGTGTAAATAGGATACACCACGGTGTGGTAGCTGCTGCTTAAAATCAAAGCATGAGCAGCTGGATAAACATGCCTTGTAGCCAGATAATTTAAGGAAAGCAGAGCACTACATGGAGGTGTCCAACTTGGGGACATGGCAAGGTGCTTTCATTTGAATTTGAAGTGTACATTAAGGTGTCCTTATATGTAAGCACAGGGATTGCAAATGATTAGAAGAAAAAAAAAAAAAGATTAATTCCTGGTAGAAATTCTCCAAACAGCGGCAGTTAACATGTAAATGAGGTGCTAGAGTGACTGTGTGATGCTGGTAGAGACCTTCAGGAAGAAACTCTTGGTCTGTACTGAAAGAAGTGAAACACGAAGCCCCTCTGTGGCTAGATGAGAGGAATCGTCTGAAGAGGGGTCTTGCCATTCATTCTACCTCATTACAGGTATCTGACTGATAGCAAGGCTGCGGCTCAGTGCAGCAGCTCATTAGTAAGAGAAGACTCTGACATCAGTTCAGATGTTGATCGACGTGACTGGTAGTGTGAAGTTTGGATTGCGTTGTCAGATGGAGCTTTATCATCTGCATCACAGCCTGGTGGTTTATCGTGGAGAATTGGTTTAGGAAGAGTGTGTTAAACTGTTTGCCAGGAGGTTTAATACCCACCTAGCCATTGTCTGATAGCTTGGTCCAGCATGGCTTCCTTTACCTACTATCTATCTCATAAAAGGCCAGGTGAAAAGATGATGAAAAGGCAAGGCACATTTCCAGAGCTGCCTGCTAGAGCCCACGGCCTGCTGAATGCCATGTACTGTGTGACGTGAGGGTGACTGTTTGAAAGTTAGCTCATGGCAGTGCGTGCATAGGTGCCGAAAGCATGCCCACACGCCCACGTAGCACGTGTCAGCGCAGCTCTCTGGTGGGACTAATGTATCATCACTGTTATTATCCACTCTTTTGACCTAATGCCACACGACAGAAGGGGAAAATCTTGCGTATCTCAGTTCTCCATTGGAGCATTAATGGCAATTTGCAATTGTTCTGCATTAAAAGCTTATCAAGCACAATGTGGCCTTCCGGGGCTTTGTCCTCTCTGGATCGCCCTGCCCGCACGCAGTTCTGCTTCCACCACTGCTAACTGCGGCCTCCGTGGCTGCTCTGGAGGCACGTACCAACTGTCTTCATGTGATGTTTTCCTCAGCAAGAGCTTTTTCCAGCTCGCCTGTTCTAAAGAGTTGATGGCTTCCTGTGACCTTTTGGACCTACACTTCAGTTTCTTGTACGCTACAATCGAGCTCCCTCTTCTTGCCTTGTTATGAGCCGGCACATGATGGATGAGCCCTCAGCATGCCTTGAGGTGCAGCAGGAGCAGGGGAGGAAGTAAAGACAGCAGATCTACTTCAGCAAATTAGCAGCAACAGCAGGCTCTGTTGTGGCAGTTCTGTTGAATGCCATCATTTTAACTGTTCACTATGGAATAGTTCCTAAATGGCATTTATATTTAAGTCAGTTTATTATATTATTCCAGCCATGCAAAGCTGTACTACAAATTTACCAGCTCAGGCACAAAATCTATTCACCCACCCTTTTCCAAGATGATGATAATGGACCCCCTCCCTTTTCCCTCCTTCTTCCCTCAAATGATTATATTTTGCTTGCCCATCAAAACAAATCACTCATCTTGGGTGAATAAAATTTTGCAAGGCTGCAATATGCAGGATGACACAGTTTGTTGGGGTTTTTTTTTACATTTTTTGCCATTGCTCTCTGCAGAAGATTTCACGCTCCTTGCTTAATTTTTGTATGCAAACCATCTTACTGAATTCTGACACATGTCACTTTGATGCAACTCTGACAATACACCAGCATTTTTCTTCTACAGCAAATACTCTTGACATTCTTTTCTGATTATTTCTTAAATTAAATCAAAGAAGTAAATAGAAAAGGCATGGCTTAGATCGAACTCTTCTTTTTGTGCCCCTAATTTCAAAGTCCTTCCTCAGGTTTTTGCACTTGATGGGCATTTTAACCAAATAAAGTGGTTCCAACTGTCATTTCATGGTGATGTCTGTACACAGACCAGCGTGCCCAGTGCAGGGCACTGACGGGCACCTGGTTTAAAAGGACCAACCTCTGCCTGATGGAAAGGGCTGATGGCAGCTGGCCAGGATCCATCCTGCTCCTGGCCTCCTCGGGCCTTCAGGTACCTCAATATCAACGCAAAGTGGTTAACCATCGCCTGCTCGCCAGTGTCATGCTGCAGCATGTGAGGTGACGTGGACGGGATCTCTTTCACTGACGCGTTTCAAAAGGAGCAGCATTAAACCTGAATTACTGCCAACATTTCTAGGTGTCCTATGAGCCCCCCCGCCCTGCAGGTTTTCCTGCAGGAGGAGTTTTTCTCCCCTTTGCGAAGCAGCTCACCACAACAGACCTTCCAACGCTGGCTCCAAACCGAGGACTCGGCTGTGCTTTCTGCAAATGCATTGTTTTGGGCACTTTTACCTGCTTTCTTTTCTCTTCAAAAATGAATATACCACTTGCAAAGCGGCTCTTTTCCCCACCCCCCCATACCACCTGCGTCGTCAGAGGAGCTAAAAATCAAGAATAAAGTAATGAGTTATTTTAAGCTGAAGCTTGAAAGGGTATTAATTCAATGGGATAAACTGCAGTTAAGAAACTTTTATCAAGCAAGCTGGGTTAGGTCGTTATAAAAAGGAAAAAAAAAAACCCTAAAAAACATACAGTAGGTAGCAGTTTATGTGTCAAGAAAACTGAGAGAAATTTTGACACTCTGATGTCTAGCAGATAGCACTTAAATAATTTTTCTCCAAACTTCAGTCATAAAACTTCAAAGAGTTTTAGCCATAATACAAATTTTTAGACTAAGAAGCGGTGTTTGAAGTTATTTTATAGGATTTTGCTGTAAGGGCTCCAATTGATTTGTAGTAAGATAAAAGAAGAAAACTTTATTTTCGAAGCTTTGTCGGAAAAAGCTTAGCTTCCATTGGCCGTTTTGCCAATATGCCTTGAGGGGATGATGATGTCGACACGGATATTATATGCCTATACGAACTGAACTGAGTTTACACCTCCTGCTGTTTGTGTTATGGTTAAAATCTGTCACAAAACTGGCAGTGATTTATTAAATGTTTAATGAAGTAAGACAAAAACTTCAAGAACTACAAACAGAAAAGTAGAACATCACATTAAAGTATAATAATATAGGTTACATTTCTGATTTTTTCATATTTCTTTTGCTAAAAATGTGAAAAACACAATTAGAAATCAAGGCAGTATCAAAAGATTACGGGGTGTCACAGATCAGTCTACCAAAGGTTGTGCTTCACTCGTTTGCTTTTTTCTTTCTAAACAGAGGAATGAAAACAAGAATATGAAATAACTGTATGTTCACAAAAAAAAAACCCCAACCAACCCAAAGAAAAAAACCAAGCTGGCATTATAGAGTATCAAGTCTCAGCCACAGAAAATTTTCCCTGTTAAGTTTTCAGAAGAGCAATATCAAATGTGACTCAGTGTTATTTTGCTATTACTGCATGTCCCAGTTAGAAGAAAATTCTGCTCCACGTTGCATGGTTAAATAATGTTTTTCTAATAAACCATTTTTAATTTTATCTAATGAGCTTAATTGGAATTATTATTTATGTTAAAAATTAATTCCTGAATGCAAATCTCAAATTTCTTTTATTTTCCAATAGCTTTCAGAAATTATTGTGACCACCGATACAGCTTTATGTTTTCTACATGATAATAAAAGACAATATTTGTATAAGGTTCCTGTCTGTTGGCGTATGTGACTATTAAAGCTAAGCAAGTGTATTCCTGCGCTTTTTGGCAGAGGTTATTTACATTTCCTTGTATAACAGAGACTTAGCCTATATTTTAGGTTTAATTATTTTTCATTGTAAAATGTAATTCCTGTTGTTTGACTTGCCTGATTATTTATGTACATCCTGAACTAAAAATTCATTAAACACGGCAGGAGGGGGTTTAAGATTACAAATCCATGTTTATTCTGTTGTTTAACTCAAAGAACATCAGCCATCAATATATCCATACCAACACGCTAATTCACCATGCGATTTATGGTGAACTTTGCTGGCGCTGGTATGCTTCGTGAGCAGCTATAACCCAGGTCGCTCCTGAGGCTCCCTCCCCATTCTCCCTTTTGCTCACAGACATTTTCAAATACAACATTTTCTTTCTCCAGGAAAGCAGCAAAGAGCAGCATGCCTCTCCAAGCGGTCTGCTTTCCAGAAGCGTTTGTCCTGGTCTGTTCGGATTTCATGCTCGCAGACGTCGCGGGTACCCCCGTAACCCCCCAGCCCGCCGGCACTGACAGAGCCGGCTACCCAGCTCCGAGACACTTGGGTTACATTTCTGTTTAGCAACGGTGGGAATGTTAATTTGTTAAATAAAGAAGCTTTGCATACAGTGTAGTTAAGCACAACAGCCAATGTCATTGCCAAACCCCTCCTAGTGTAAATGACTCGACCTTTTTTTGCCTTCCCGCCCTATGCAGCTTTGCAGCAGCCCAGAGTTCGGCTCCGTTTGCAGGGGTTTTGGCTCTGCTGCTGTATTGAAGGTCCGTGGTTTTAAACTGCATTTTTGTCTCCTTTGGGATATTGGTAATTCAAATTAACTGGAATAAACCCGGGAAGCTCCCCTTAAAAAAGCAAAACCAAACCCAATAAACAATCCTTTCATTCTTCACCTGCTGCTGCTTTTTCCCTGCTTCGCCAGGTGAAGGGCCGGGCGGCCGTTTGCCTGCAAGCGCTCAGCAGCCTGAGGGCTGTTGCAGAGGAGAGCCACGTCTTGAGCTACTTATCAGGTAAGTTTAGAAGTTGGAACAAAAGCTTGTAGTTGCTCATTTTTGCCCTCACTACTGGACGACACTGCCTATGGCTAGTCCAGCAATATTCAAGGGTGCCATAACGCAGCACACCAAAAAAAAGGCAAATGACATTGGAGATAGCCTTGTATAAACTAATCTGCTGGGCTTTTGAAACAGGTTTATTCTTTCAACTAGTTTTTAATCAAGTGAGTCTCATATTCCCTGTGTATATAAATGATCATACAATAACTCATACTTCTTTTTTTTGCTTAAAGGGAAAGACATAAATACTAGCTGCATTTTTTTTACTATAATGTCTGATTTTTTTTCAGCCAGCTATGTATTGTCAGAGGTTTTCCAGCACATAAAACAAGTCCATGGCAATTGGCTCCAGGTGACTATATTCTCTTATTTTTTTTCACCCCTAGTGTGTGTGTGTTTGTCTAATATAAACTTGCTTGTCTCCCCATTCTGGTCCTGTATTTCTAGGAAGGAATCTTTATGATGGCTACGCCTGCCTCTCTGGGACTCCCCTTCAGAGGCACTGGGAAAAAGTGTAGCATTTTAGAATTTATTTCCATATCCTAAATGGATTTTTAAAAATATTGATAAATGCTTCCTCTGCTTCCCCTGGCCCCAGCATTTTTAAAAAATACATGTGTTTGTTGATATTAAAGAAGGACGTCACTATGAAAAAGGATTTCTGGACCCCTCAGGTCCCGGCAGAGATCTGGAGAAGCTAGTGCCAACTTCATGTTTCTGAACTATCGGGCTGCCCCATTTCGTAATGCAGGACACCCGCAGACTATGACAGAAACTAAAAGCTATCTTCAATTATTTGTCTTCAGTCTCCTAGAAATTAATATGGAGAGCCTTGTGTCCCTCTTGTAAAAGAAAAATGTGATACTTGCTTCTATTAAAAATGTATGTCCTTAAAAAGAAAAGAAAGGGAAAAGCTTGATCCTGGGGCAGGCAGTTCTGTGTGGCTTGAGAGGTGGAGAAAACCTTAACCAAAGGCCGGTCTCACAGCAGGAGTGCTCTGCGTACAGCCCGGTAATGCAACATGCCTTAAAATTCAGGCTTTAAATTAGTCTGTGCAGGATCTTCAGAATAGTTTCTTTGCAAAATAGGTGGCGTAGTGCGTACACAGTATGCCATGCTTGATGGCTGTGCTACAGCCTGGAAGGTAGCCCGTGTCCACTGAGCAGCAGCTGCTCTAACTACGGTTTCATAAACTCAACCCAGCGTTATTAAACTTGCAAACCCTCATCGTCAGGCTGTTAATGCAAATATAGTGATCCTTCCCTCCGGTTTAATCCCTGGGACATCTAGTGGTGGGCTCCCAAATAGCACCGGGGGACTCGGACCCCTGGAGCGCCGGGGGGTGTCCCCGGCGGGGTGCAGGATGGGGCCCCTGGGCTGGGGTAGGGCTTGGTGCCCGCTCAGGGCAGGGCAGGGTCAACGCAGGGGGGAATCAGGCCCCAGCATCTGCCAAGCTGGGTTCCTCTGGCATTGCTCTCCTCCTCCTCACACGTAGCTGTAGCTGTAGCTGGGATCTACAGGCGAGCTACCAAAAATGCAAATAGGCGGCTCGTCTGCCTGGGCACTGATACAGCCTCCGAAATTACTGGGGGAGAAGGCAGGCAGTGTGTTGTCGGGGACCTTGTTAGGCAGAAAATAACATCAGGAACATTTGAAAGAACATTAAATATATATGTGATGTAAAAAACAAGGTAATGAGGGGATTTGGACTTTAACCTGAGCATTTTCTTTAGGAGGATTTGTTTGGAGTGCAGTTATTTTGCCAGGCTCTTTATGGAAAGCATGTTCCACCCCTGACGTATGTGGGGAGCCACAGACACTTTGATAGTATCCTATCTGGCCTGTTAATGACCCCAGTTCCCCGCTTTTATTCTGTACATCATATATTTATTTTTAAGGAACGTAAAATTATAATGGGGCAGGAGACATCATAGCTTTCCTGCCCATGTAACCTCATAGAAATCTCAAACAGCAGTGTATTCACCACCTGTGTTCTGCAGGGAGGGCTTCTGCTTCTTGTGTCCCCCAAATTCCTAGTTGCTCTGAGGTTTAGATGTGCAAGGTATGCAGTCCCAGCCTGTCTTTAGAAAATAACAGCAAACTGATCCAGCAGTGTTCAGCTTCCCTCCACATTTAGTTCCCTAAAAGAGCTCCTGCTTATTGAAATGGATTTCAGAAATCTACAGAATCATACTTCTCCCCTTGATTTTTGTATAATTACAGACATGAGTCCTGTGACATGTCCATTAGCAGGTTAATAAGGTAGTAATGAATAAAATGCCAAAGGTTATAATAGATTTGTTTCAGCATGGAATGAAGCTGAGTGTTAAAATGGGATCTCTCCATGCCAGGATACCGGGGTGCACCATGTTAATTATTGCTAAAAGATCTGGCCTGTGTCTCCTGATTAACAAACAGACAATTCCTTCACCAGAACAGCCTTCCTCCAGGAGAGGTGTCAGGGCGCACGGCTGCATGCAGCCCCCGAAAGCTCGAGCTCAGCGCAGGCAGACCCGGAGGCAGAGCCGGCTGGGCTGTGGCCTCCTGGAGCTGACTCCTCTGAAAGGCAGGCTGATTTGGGAAGAGACCCACCCCAGATCTTCTAAATGAAAAGATTCAGAGTACTCTTTCCTTCAGCGAAACTGTAGGACATTTACTGCCATGCCTGGCAAAGACTGCAGCTGCATGATTGTATTTTGCGATTTTCATGGAATCATAGAAATCATCATTTTGGCCTGTTAAGAGTCACGCCTCTGTGTGGTATCATGCCACGTCCTCGTGGGGGGACTAGTGAAGGAACCACCCGATAGCGTTTCCGACAGGGAAACTTCCCTTCCTGCGAGGAAGAGGAAGGGCTTGAAAAAGACACAGCATGGCTTCCCAGCCTCAGATCTGCAGAAAAGGCACGAATCCTTCATGGAGGACCTTCTGCTATTAGCACCTTGGCTGTCACTGCACCCTGCTATACAGAGCACTGACTTCTGCACAGGTACCTGCACCTCCTGTACTAGCATCACCCTCGAGGCCCGTCGCTGCCGGCTGCGGGTTAAAGGGCTTCACAGCGCTCCTTGCCTGAGCCGCACGTGGAAAGGTGCATCCCTTTTCCCCATACCAGTGATGGCGAACTGTTTGCACTCAGAAAGATTTGGACTGGCACAAGAAAATAGGATTAAAAAAAAAAAAATTAGCACCCACCACCAAAACAATTGGCCCTACCTCGAACGCTGTGACTGCATATGCATACTGTGTGCTACTGCATTCCATGAGCCGAGGGAGAACGGGTAAAGGCAATCACCAGTTTCAAATCTATGCAAAAACTATGTTTCCATGCCAAATCCCGGTGACCTTCCTACCACCGCCGGCCTGCTCTGCACTCAGACCCACGCTGGACTGCAGCACAGCACCCCTCCACAGCTCCCAAGGCACATACATACACCCCAAAATGTGCTATGGGGACTCCAGTAGTTTCATTAAACTTCAGTTAATGCTGTAATCCAGAAAGGTTCATTTTTTTGCACTAATAGATATTGAAAACAAATTCTGAAACCTCTTTCACAAGGCACAACCGTCTGTTTCCAGCCAGCTGTAGTTACAATCCTGGTAACAATGTCAGAGCCACAGGCAGAGAGTATTGACCAATGATTGAAGTCAATATACACGACATCAATGAAGGTATTGCATAGATTTTTCTCAGGGAAGCAAAAAATTAACAATTTGAAGGGTTCTGGTTAATCCTGTGCTTGCCCTGAATTCAGGAACTCAGGGGCATCAGTTCAAAATGCCATGTTTGTAATAAACATGTTTTACAGTGCCTCAAAAACTTACATAAGAACATGCATGTTTCTATGAGAATTGTTTTGTTCCTCCTGCAGGCTTTTATCTGGCTAAATCTGCTCAATATATTAATTAAATATAAACCTCAAAGCTGATCTTGCAGCATTCATCGACCGATAATAGCCGATGCTCAAGTATCCTCTATTAAATGCATTGTTCTGTTTCCCGTGTAGCAGAATACACAACCAAAAGGGATTTGTCATTCATCTTCTTAATATTATCTCTAATAAACTTGTGTTTAATTCATTTATCTATTTAGCATTTATCTGTTTCAAACAATTCAGGTTTGAAATCATGATTTGCGTACACCTCTCTCTCCCATGAAACCCAGCTGAAGCCACTGTCCTTTCTGGAGTTACGAAATCTAAGACTGCATTTCTCCCTTCTTATTGGGCAGCTCCTTCTGCACTGTGTCCAGAAGCTGTTGATCCTGCACTGCATTTCAGAGGTAAAGTTAATCTCGTATCAACAGCTCATTCGTATCAGCCCAGAGCATCCATGCAACCAGTCGCCAGCCCTCGTTCCCACATCTTTGTGAAGAAACTGCCCCATTCAGTCATGGCTGTCTTTGGTGTCCCTCCACTGTCAATAGGAAGAGACAGTTGCCTCAAGTCAGTTCCTCCAGGAACTGGCCATGGGCCTGTTGGGAAGAGGACACCGATAGTGCATGACAGGTTCAATGCCGCGTGTTCCAGGTAGACTGCAGGTTAACCACAAACCTGCGTATTGCACAAAGGGACGTGCGTCACAAGTGCCACCTCTGTGAAGGCACTGTGCGTGTGATGTAGCGTGTTATCTCGACTGCATGCGGGCAGCTGGAGTGCCCAGGACTTCTTAAAGTTACCTGTGATCGGAAGGGGTGAAAGTCCCACCAGGACAGGTGGGAAGAACCTGGAGGGGCCTCTCTGTCTCCATTGACTATTGAGGGAACCTCAATTGCAAGTACCTGGTTGCAAGTAAGATGAATTCTCCCCGACATCATGAGCACACAAACTTGTTACAAGGGTGAGGGCTTGCGGAGTGTCAGCTCTTCTGCAGTAATTGCCTGCATCCATGCTCTTACCCCCCGTAAATGCAAAATACCTTACTCCTCAGAGAAAGGTAACCTTGCATATACCGCAGTAAGAACTTGCACGCATGCAATTACTGCCAATGCACTGTAAAAATTATCCCCTAGCTGTCTCATGGTATCTTATTCAGGTGCCCATACCTTTAATCTCGGTGTCTCCTGGCTCCCAGTTCTGCTAATACACTGCCTCTTTTGCCTGCCACAGTTCAGTGAGGCTGTGTACAGGTGTTAGATCCACCTGCACGAACAGCCTGAGGCTTTGTTCTTATCAAGTATAGAAAAACCTGATCCCTGTCTGTGCAATCCTCCACTCTAAATTCCTGCTGGCAGTCACCTGGTCTCTTAACTTCCAGTTACAGGTCTGAGCTAAAGCCCGCTGAGGCTGTGGGAGCCCTTCCATTGATCTCCACGAGCTCTGGATCACTATTCCCTCTCAGCCCCATGTGTAGACAAATATCTGAATGCCTTCACCCAAGTAGTTCAGATAATCATCAGAGTACTATTGTATTTATATATGCCTTTAAAAAGGAAGACATTTAGAGAGATTATTTATTCTATTTCATCATTAAAAACAAACCACCCCCTTCTACGTGACTGGAAAGGGCTCGGAAGACATCTGTTTACCAATTTCCTACTGGTAACATCACCTCCACAGCAATAACTAAATCACCTTCACATTCCTCTCGGTGAAGCCATTAAGCCTAGAAACATGCTGTTTTTGGCAATACAGAAATCAAAGTGGTAGCACAGCAGAGAAGATCTGTGTTAAAGAACAAAAATCCACAGGCTGCTTCAAATATCAACAAGGAACCCTGAAATTTTCTATCAATTTCTTTTCATGGCCTTGTGACATTTTCAACTAAAAACTATATTGCTTAACATCAAGGCACTTTGAGAGAGCTTCAGTTGGAAAAGGTAATTTTTGAGTGAGACTCAGCAGAAAAAGGTAATTTTTCAGAGAGGTTCACTGGAAAAAGGTAATTTCAGAACCAATTGCTGCATTCTTTTGCTGTTATTTTGTCTCTTTTCTAAGTAGCCCTAATGTCATTCATGGGCACACTATGTCAATACATCAGTACTGGCCAAGTCGTTTGTGCAAAGTAAGTTTACAGAAACTGTAGCTTTAGGCTATGTTATTCCAGGACTGTGAAGATCAAACAATGCAATTTCACTTGGAAGTTTCATCAATTTTGCATCAATGTTGATGCCAGAGCAGAAGACCTGCTCACAGAATCATAATTTCATCCTGCTAAAACTTTTGTTTTTGATAGAGAATCTAATTTCATATGATGATAGGTTATGCAGTAATACCATGTATCCATACCAGTCTACGAGAGCCATATTGTTTCACTGTAAATTGAGGCAAAGGTAGAGAGAAATTTTTAATAGGCGATCTAAACCACATCAATTTATACTGTTTTGGAATATGAAGGGCAAAAAACCCCAGTTTTCAAATGCAGGTGTTATTATATGTTATTTGTACAAGTGGAAGAACAAGAACAACAAAAAGCCCTGAGCTTTCATCTGCTTATTTTCTGAAAGCTTTGGAAAGGGAGTAATGTATTTCAGCTTTAATGGCTTGAAACAAAAATCTCTGAAAATTATTAGGCCCCCTCATACATGGATACTTTGATTGTAGCTCTATAGACAAATTAAATAACTCTTGCAATGTGAGATGCGAAAGTTGCGGTGTGCAAGAAACATTACAAAGCCTCACATTTTTAAGTAAAATAGCAAGAACGACAGTCAAATGTTTAATTCCACCCTTTCGGTTATGCCTGCCTATATGTCGAATATTAGATTTTTCATTCGTTTCTTCTTTGCTACCTAAATAAAAAGCCTGTTCAGAAGCGCATGTTCAGTGTTTAGCATGTGCACTGGGCATTGCGCTGGGATCCTGCACGCACCATCCGCCTTTGGCACCTCTGCGGTGAGATTTGCCATGGCAGGAACATGCTAACCCAAAGGCCAGGAACTGCCTTTGGTTTTAAACTGCTCAGCTTTCCAAAGCGCTGTATTGGCTTCCTGCAGAAACAGGCGCAGGTACATCCCTCAGCTCAGCAGCCACGTGCAAGGGAGTAAACCACTCACCTGTTGGTGAGGAGCTTTTCAGAACTGGGACGAGAGGGATAAATCCACTCCAAAATCTCACACATCATTTAGAAATTATTGGTTGTATATCTCCTGCTATTTAGGTTCATTTACAGCTGTCACAGTGGTTTCCTGGAAGCATACAAACACGGGCTTTCTTACACTGGGAGCCGTCAGGATACGGTATTGTAGTAGTTCAAACCCATTTTTGGAAGTTCAGCCTAGCTAAAGGCCATATTCATGAAAAAGTTATGTAGCATTTATAGATTTCTTTTTTTTTTTTTTTTTTTAAAACTACTCAGAGACGTGTGGATGAACTTTTCAAAGTAAAGTATACGCTTTTCCAATCCATTACACTTCTTTTTTCCCCTGAGCACCAGTAGCTACCTTTCTGCCACTCGCCCAGGAATACACAGGGCAAAAAAGGGGCAGGAGTCATCTCAAAATCTATTCCCTCCTTCAAACACACGAGCAGTTGTACAATTATTAAAAACAAACCTTCTGAAAAGACCAGTCCATGGTGTAGCTGGCACAGGCCTGCTGTGGCTCATAAAATCATAGAATGGTTTGGGTTGGAAGGGATTTTAAAGATCATCTGGTTCCAACCCCCCTGCCATGGGCAGGGACACCTTCCACTAGACCAGGTTGCTCAAAGCCCCATCCAGCCTGGCCTTGAACACTTCCAGGGACGGGGCATCCACAACTTCTCTGGGCAACCTGTTCCAGTGCCTCACCACCCTCATCATAGTGAAGAGTTTCTTCCTTTTATCCAATCTAAATCTATGCTCTTTCAGCTTAAAGCCATTACCCCTTGTCCTATCACTATGTGTCCCTTGTAAAAAGTCCTTCTCCAGCTTTCTTGTAGGCCCCCTTCAGGTACTGGAAGGCTGCTATAAGGTGTTCCCGCAGCCTTCTCTTCTCCAGGCTGAACAACCCCAACTCTCCCAGGCTGTCCTCATAGGAGAGGTGCTCCAGCCCTCTGATCGTCTTTGTGGCCCTCCTCTGGCCTTGCTCCAACTGGCTCATGCTCTGGGCGCTTACAGTACCCAAGTACGGTGCAACTCTTCCCCTCTGCTGCTCTCTAAAGAGAAATGCATGCCTGACATGCCCCGCACCGTCCCGTCACCAAACACACACAGCAAAGTTCAAAACTCTTGCCTAAAAGAAAGACAAGAGCCTGAAACTCCGGCCAGTGCTTAGGTGGAAGCATACCTCTTTTGTAAGCATACGTCTAGGCAGAAGAACTTCAGTTTCTACCTTAACTATTTTTGGGCAGCATTTTCTGTTGTAGGGCTTGTTCCTTTCTGCAGCAAACCGCTGTAATGCTGGGGTTATTAGCACATGGAGTCTCTTCCTTCTACCCTCACTTCTACGGTCCTCACATCAGGGCTTCGAGGGAAGGACTGGAATCGCTCGCTTCTTCCAGGACCGTTTATATGTCAAAATAGGCTGCGCTCTTTTCCCAGCTGTTGGTTGATTCAGATTACATACCTTTCTAATTTATTTTTAATTTGAAGGATGAACATGCCCCAGATCAGAAGAAAAAAAAAAATCAAACTGATCATCCCAAAGCAGGATTGAAAAATGCCCATTCAGAGTTACAAGCGAGATGGTGATTTCACTTCAAAAAAATTTGCCTTAGTATGTGGGCTATGGGACAGAATATTTGGCCTTAAAAGGTAGGAATGTCCCATGACTTGTTGCTGTTAACACCGATGAGCAGGGCAGGTGGACAGCCTGCCCAAGGTCCACTCTCAATAAATTCCGTCTATAACATGGGTTTATTAACAGAGCCTAACGCAGAGCAGGGAGAGGTGCCACCAAATGCAGAGCATCCCTATGGCTCCTGCTGCCCTCTGTCCACTCCCCTGGGAAAGGACAGCTTTTGCAGAGAAACCTTTTGCCAGGAAGCAAAATTTCCAGTGAGGAAAAGCGGGGGTAAGGGTCTCTCTTAAGGTTTGTCAGAGCTAAGGAGGATGAGTCCTCTGTGCTGTGGGAGCAGCGCTTCCTCTCTCTTTGGGTGGAAGAGCTGCACGACCTCCTGCTGCTGCTCTCACCTGCACGGGCCAGTGTTGTGCCGTGTATTGGGGCAGTTGCTGGTCTATCCATAGCCCGTACCCCACGCCAGTCGCTCGGTGGAGAGAGCGAACACCGGGAGAACGATCGATTAGCAAGCGAGGGCAAAAGTCTGCAGCACAGACTTAAGGCATTTTATTTTTGCTTTCTGCTTTCCTTTTTATCTCCTCTTTCTCATGTGGCTGGCTGGGCTCCCTTTATTCTGCGGCCGTGGTGTTGAATGCTGATGACGATGTGGCATTCATTTTAGGGGCAGTACATGCAGGCTGAGAGCATCTGACCTGTAGGAGGGAAAACGGGTGGATACTGTGGTTTTATGGCTGAAAGATGCTGATGCTTTACCTCTTGACACTTATTTGGGTAAGGGATGTCTATATATATATATATATATATATATACACACGTCTAGTCCGAATGTGTATATTTAAGCAGCACAAAGCAGAAGGTGTCCAAGGGAACAGTGGCACATGTAATTGATAGTTCCTTTGCATTTTAATGTTGCCTTATTTTTATGAGTTTTTCCTCAAATCCTGATGCTAGTCCTAGGCTGTTGATAATTTGGTACTACTCAATCTCAAATGTGATGCTATAAATATAATCCAAAGATGGGGTGATCCTGGGACCAAAACTTTAGGTGTTAGTGAAAAGCACCTATCAAGTGTACGTGCTCAAAGTTTCTCCAAACAGATCAGCACTGGAGAGTCTCGTCTCTTGGGTCGCAGTAGGAGTCCCAGGCTTGGTTGCTCCTCAGAACATGCCATGTTGAATCACACAACAGGTTTCATGCCATCTCAGCAGAAAGCCAGCCTCCAGGGACGTCACCTATTAGTATACTCCTAATCAACATAAACAAGCATATAAAAATGCAGAGCAAGACTTTCAAGACTGGGCCTGCCTAGGTCAGTATCTGGTCTTTGACAGCCATTAACAGGGAGCACTTAGAGGAAGCCAACATGCCAACACCAACGTGCCCAAAAAGGCTGACTTTGCAGAAGTGGTAAACACGCAGACATGGAGCATCCAAACATGCCACTCAGTTTCGAAATCTTAAATATAAAAAGGATGCAGATTAGGTCAAATCTAGAGGAAAATAACCATTTCATGGAATTTGAAATTTTATATTATAATATTATGTGCAAGTACCTTTACTATAAATAATAGACATGTACATGTATATACACATGCGTATACATATGTACACACACATTTATGTGTGCATATATATACATACACACAATCGCAATAAATCCCATCAATAATGGGGGTTTATTAATGGACCATAACGTGGAGCAGGGAAAGATGCCTATAATATGTATATATAATATATATATATATATAAAAGGTGCCCATAATTTTAAAATATATATACATTTTTTATATATATAAGGGGGGGAGGGGAGAGAAAGTGAAAGAGAGTGAGAGAGAGAGGTTATATTGGAAATGCAAACAGACCACCAGCCCAGGGGGTGAGAGATGTTCCCATTACTTATCCGGAATATGCTGATGGCCTCAGTCCAAGTCCTGACAGACATGTCTGCCACGTCATTTCAGTGGCAAGGCTTGTCACAAATTGAGGGCACATTTGCTCACAGACAGCAAATAAAGCCAAAGACTGAATGGCTATGGAAGCATTCTTACCCTGGCTATTAATTTAGGGTCTCTGGTATGTCCAGGTCCATTGGCGATGAGGACTATCGAACTAGCATCTGTCAAACTAAACACTAATTGCACTGAGACAAATGGAAAAATATAATTTGCAGTTTTTGTCACGTGGCAAAGTACAGTGCGATGACCTGGCTAAGAAATACTCGCCTTTGGTTTCTGCTTCCCATGGAAAGCATATTCTATTAACATTTATGTTTATAATTATCTTGTGATTTTATTTAGGTTCAGTTGAACAGAGGCAAAACATGGCACTTTTCTCACAGATTCTAGCAGCTGATGGGCAAAGGTTAATTTGTCAGTACATGGACACATTAGCTTGTCACATCTGTTATTAATTGCAAACAGATATATTAGTCTAATTAAACATTGCAAAGGACTGACCCAAATTGTTCAATGGTCTGTAGCTACATATATTCTGCTATTAACACACTTCATGTTTCATGTTTAGCTTTTGCATACTGATGAGAAGCAGCATTCTTAATTGTAAAGCTAGTTATGTGTCTTGCAGTCACCACTTACTGCTGGTACAGTTAATGTGCTCCAAATGTAAAAATAAAACACATGTGACACAGCCATGTGAATTTTCTGTCAAATAGCAGCCATTCCTCCTCTGCTGTCTCCATTGCTCGCCCTCCTAAATGATTATTTTCCCTGGCAGCTGTCTAAGTGGCTTGTCGCAGTCTAATTTCAAAACTCATTATTAGGACAAACAGTTGCAGCGCATCAATAGCCCATCAGGATTAATTAAACTGGGAATCAGCAGCTGACTGTTAATCGGATCATTTGCAGTTGATCAGTGTAGGGACTATCATCAAGATATTACTGTAGTCATTTTTTATTATGTGTCCACAGTTTGTAACAAACCCAGTAATGACTTGATACAAAATATTTGCCTTGCAAACAGTAGCTTCTTAGCAAGTGTCGGGCAGTGCAATTACCGCTTCAAACAAGATGAGCTCCAAACTGTGCATTCATGGCCTGATTCACTCTGTCCTACTGGTTTTAGGTGCTCCGTTGCACGGAAAAAAGCAAACCTCTCCTTTGGAGGAGGTGTATTTGGTTTTAAAGCGCAAGCCGCCCAGTGCGTTACATCCTCTACTTTTGGTCTCACTTTGCTAAAGCACAGCTTCCTGAAAATACACGGAAGGAAATTTTTTTATTCTAACACTCCTATTTCTATCATAATTGTCTAGAAGAAAATATATCTAAAATGCTGAAGAACTGTATCTGCACTTATAATTTGTGACCAATATAATCTGTTACAATGACATGCAAGGCCTAGGAACTCTGAAAATCACTAGTGAAAAAAAAAAAACCAGAGAGAAAGATGGTCCAATTCATTTCTATGACACAGAATCTTTCTTCATAAACAAAATTAGCAGATATGTTTCCTAAGGACATATTTTGCCTAAGTACTGCCCAGACAAGTATCTCATTTTTAACTTAATATAGCAATAATTTTTAAAAGTTCATTTTTATATAAAAAGAGTATGATCTGATATAATTTTAAAACTGCCTTTAGCTTGTAGAGTGGCTTTTCATAAAGAGAGCTGGTGCTTCTGGGAATGGCTCCTTATTTACTCTCTGGAGTAAACCCAAACATAAGTGGGAAGTTAGCAAAGGGCAGACACACAGGGAAGTTTATTCCTGATGGAAATGTCAAAGGAGAAGCTTTCTGTATCGGTTTCTTCTGTTGTGTGGTGAGACAGACAGGGGACCACAGCAGCTAATGAAAGATCATCTGAAGGAGTAAAGAAAGAAAGAAGATAATTCAAGGCAAGTCTGTATCACAGAGGGTATAAAACATAAGGATGGAAACTTTCAACTTCATCATCATGTAAACAGAGTCAGAGTCAGAGTGGAAGTGATATATTTGCCTTCTTTGCACTCATGGGAGGCAAGAAACAACCATATATTTATCTACTATACATATGGTTATTAATAATAAACAGTAACAAAATGATAGACTATGGGATTTGTGGGAGGCCATAGACAAAGAAATCCCGTCAAGGTGAATTTCCTGAGGAAAAACAGTACCCTGATATGGTAGCAGGAGGCAACACTTTTGATACATGTCTACACGAAAACAAGCAAGGAGGTACAAAAGGCTACATGCCTAGGTACAATATACTCAAAAATGCTTTTTTAAACACACAGCATATTGATCAGCAAGCTTTTTTGTCTGTTATCTCTGCAGTGCTCACCGAGCTGATGAGGTATGCAAATTCCTCTGCATATTATTTTCATTGATCAGTGGCTACTTTGAGGTGATGCCCCTGTGCCCTATAAATCCTTAAGGGCTCCAAAGAGTGACTTGGACTTTGCATTGGGCCATCCTTATGACAAGATCGGCTGCCCCAGAAGAAGATGAAATGCCACAAAACAAACCTCCACCGCGAACAAGTTTCACACTGACCACAGAGCCTGACGGGACCCTCAGGCCTCCTCCTCCTCCGCCCCGGCTGGTGGCTCATCACGTTTCCAGGGCTCCAGCAGTCCTTCCCAGCCCACATCCCATGCAGGGTGGCCACCAACGTCCCCTCACTGGGTTTCATCCCTTGTAGTATCCAAGATGAGAGAACAGCTAAAAACCAGCTCCTGATGGTCAAGATCCCCCCAAGGGCTCTAAGGAGAAGGACAGCAGGTGCTTCCCCCAGAAAACGGTGCGACTCGAGCGTGTTGTAAATGCTGCTCCTGCCTTTTTGGTAAACTGCATTTTTGCACTTTAATCAGCATTTTTCCCGTTGCAGAACAAAGCCAGGGGAGAAGTCTACCCATGACCCAAACGTCTACTCAGGGCAGCGACGCTAATTTTAATATGTGCCTAGTGGCTTCATTATCTGAGATTACAAAGATGGTTAAGTAAAATGACATACTTTATGTTGTTTAGCCAACAGAAAATACCCCTTGGTGTGAGGAGTGTAAGGAATGTGTCATTCCTCAGTATGTTAAGGCAGCAATAAGAAGCTGGTATTAGAAGAGGAAAAATCCCAGCCCTGCTGTTTCTTGCCACCCTATCAGCCTCGCCGCCCTAGGCAGGAGCCGTGTTTGCTCGCACTGGAGGGCTGCCCCCAGACAAAGTGCACGCAAGCGGCTTATAACACACATGCCCCGGGCACTGTGGTTTAGGTGACGATGAGGTCAACTCTTTACATTACGGATTTAAATAAGGCTCAATTTCTGACTTCTCCTGCTGTACTAGAATTAGAGGTGTTTGCTATTAGGAGACATATTGGGAAATGTGTGTCTTCCTTTAAAGTATATGACGTGCCTCTTCTTGATGATAATCGCTGGAGGAGCTGCGGAGGCCATGGTGACTAATGCTATGCCCATATGTTCTGGATGCTGCCAGTAGCACAATAATTTTTTGTGGGCAATCTTTGATCAGCTTCTGACACTGATGAGATGGAAATTAAATTTTACATGCTCTAATGGCACTGTCTGGAGAGCGCACAGTGGAATTACAAAAAGAGACCCAGCGCAAGGAAACGTACAGAATCTGCCTTCCTGCAGCCTGCTAGAGCTTGCTGGCTGGTAAAATGCTTGTAAGGTGGAAAGGACTGACTCCTGCCCCTATTCCAGTCAAGTACCCCAAATGTATTCCAGACACTGACATTTGAGATAAATATACAACAAAAAAGATATACGGCCATATGGTTTACCTTTAATGATTGGCCATGTAAGTAATGTCCATCTGGAGAGAGAAAGCCATCAAGTCTGTGCATGATGGTTTATGTTGCTTTAGAAACAGCCATGTATTTTGGATTATTTCTGGATCTGCTTGTATGCTTCGGGAATCTGGTTTTCTCATTCTGCTTCTATGAAACACAAGCACCCGTGAACATCAACCCTTTTTTCATGGAAAACTGTGCAGCACTGCCTTTCTTTGAGATAGTGGAAGGTGCCTCATAGTCTACAGACAGCTGAATGGAGTCTGCTCTGAGAAGCTGTGTGCATGCACGGGGCAGCAGCTTTTTAGGAGGAAATGCTTATGAACACATAAGCACCAACCAACAGGCTCTTCAGGAGAGGTACACCCTCCTCTCTGAGGGCTGGCATCACCTCGCAGTTTCTGGATTTCCTGGGCTTGCCTGGCTTCCAGGTTCCTTGAGAGTCTCCACTAGACACTTGATATCACACAGCCTTGTGCAGTTATGGAGCCCTGGCTGGACCCTGCTACGCGGCGAGCAGATCTCACTGGGGCTGCTCCCAACATGCCTGTGGTGGGACCAGACATGC